>NW_016108263.1:4777-12554 GCF_001604975.1 Cebus imitator
AAAAAAAAAAAAAAAAAAGTAATGGTGAGGAATCCCCAGTCCTACTTAGCCATCATTTCCCATCAGTCCGGCAGGTATGTCCTCGGTCTGTATGTTGCTACAGATTCACCCCTGCATGGACGCAAGCCTCGGATTTGATGCCTGTGACAGGCATGCATGCTAAACATTGGATACCAACCTGCTTTGTCATATAGACAAGGATGTCACCACAGTTCCCCGAGGGTTAAAGGAAGAAAGAGAGAGAGAGAGAAAGGAGGGAGGGAGGAGGAAGGAAGGAGAGGGAGGGAAGGGGGGAAGGGAGGGAGGGAGGGAGGGACAGAAGTAAGTCAAATCCTTGTCCACTATGACAACAAAGTAGCTTGGTACCCAATGTCTAGCATGTGTGCAAGGACGTTTTTCAGATAAATTGTTTTTTTCTTCCTTTTAAGACAGGGTCTCACTCTGCCACCCAGGCTGAGTGCAGTGGCACAACCAGAGGTCACTGCAGCCTCAAACTCCTGGGCTCAAGTGATCTTCCCACCATAGTAGCTGGGAATGCAGGCATGCACCACCATGCCCAGCTAATTTTTTACCCAGACGGGGTCCTGCTATGTTGTCCAGGTCGGTCTTGAACTCCCGGACTCAAGGGGTCCTCCTGCTTTGGCCTCCCAAAATGCTAGGATGACAAGTGTGAGCTGCTGCACCCAACCCTGCTTTTAAGATAAATTTTAAAAGTGGAATCACTGGCTCAAAGGGTATGTGCATTTAAAACATGGTTAGAGGCTGGGCTGAGTGCAGTGGTGTTTACACCTAATCCATCACAACCAGTTACAGATTTGTTACTTCTCCACTTCCACTGCTTCACTTGACCAACCTTAAAAAAAAATTTTTTTTTTTTGGTTGGGCCCAGTGGCTCACACCTGTAATCCTAGCACTTTGGGAGGCCGAGGTGGGTGGATCACCTGAGGTCAGGAGTTCAAGACCAGCCTGGCCAACACGGTGAAACCCCATCTTTAAAAAAAAAAAATTTTTTTTTTGAGACGGAGTCTCCCTCTGTTGCCCAAGCTGGAGTACAATGGCATGATCTCAGCTCACTGCAACCCTCACCTCCCAGGTTCCAGCAATTCTCCTGACTCAGCCTCCTGAGTAGCTGGGATTTACAGGCATGTGCCACTACACCCAGCTAATTTTTTTGTACTTTTTTTTTTTTTGTACAGATGAAGTTTCACCATGTTGGCCAGGCTGGTCTCGAACTCCTGACCTCAGGTGATCCACCCGCCTCGGCCTCCCAAAGTGCTGGGATTACAGACATGAGCCACCGCGCCAGGCCAACAACTAGCATCTAAAATGGTCAGTTCTATGATAATGCATGCATTCACAGAAATCACGACAATAGGCAAAGCCCTGCAGGCTTACGGAGACAACAGGACTGTCGCAGTCCTCATAAACTTTATCAGTGATGCTTAAAGAAAGACTGGAACAGAATACAAAAGGAGAGGACAGTTTCAAACGGGTGAAGTGTTTAAGACATACCAACATACTCCAAAAAATATGGCACACGACCTTGACAAAGACTTGAAGTTTGTTGTGGCAATGGGTGTGGGGTGGAGGGAGCACCGTGTGAATCACTGTGATGTGGTGGAAGGAGGGTTATCTGAGATCTGATGGAAAGTCCTAGTACCAGATGTGGATGGGTGTGGCTCTAACACCCCGGGAACTGTGGTGATATTATTTGTTAGGAGTGCTGCGTATGTGTGCTTTGTGTTTTCCTACACACACACTTATAGCAGAGTGCAGTTTCCTGGATTCACCTTGGATGTGTGTAAGCAAATGTGATATTGGTGTTATGCTCAAATTGTGCCCTAATATATCAATTGCATTGGAATAAATTCACATTTTCAAAATAAGCATTATAACAGAACTGATGGTACACGAAAACTCCAGCAAATCAAGAAGAAAGTAGCAGCCACTCCGATAGCACTTTGGGAGGCCAAGGTGGGAGGTTTGCTTGAGCACAGGAGCAGCCTGGGCAATATAGCAAGACCCTGTCTGTATTAAATAAACAAAAAAGTTAAGTTGGGTGCCGTAGTTCATGCCTGTAATCTCAGCCCTTTGCGAGGCCAAGGCAAGAATACTGCTTAAGGCTGGGAGTTCAAGACCAGCCTAAGCAATATAGCTAGACGCCATCTCTACAAATAAAAAACCATTTTTTTTGAGATGGAGACTCGCTGTGTTGCCAGGCTGGAGTGCAGTGGTGCAATCTCGGCTCACTGCAACCTCCGCCTCCCAGGTTCAAGCAATTCTTCTGCCTCAGCCTTGGTGGCTCATGTCTGTAATCCTCTCACTTTGGGAGCCCAAGGTAGGCGGATCGCCTGAGCTCGGAAGATGGACACCAGCTTGGGCAACTTGGCAAAACCCCATTTCTACGAAAACTACAGAACTTACTTAGCCAGGCGTGGTGGCACATGCCTATAGTCCCAGCTATTCAGGAGGCTGAGGTTAGAGGGTTGTCTGAGCCTGGGGAGGTGGAGGCTGCAGTGAGTTGAGACTGCTCCACTGCCTTGGAGCCTGGGTGACAAAATTACTTAATGAGCAAAAGCTATGAAGAGGCAGAAGAAACTCAAAAGCCCAACACACATATGGAGAGATGCTGAAATGAAATCTTTTAATGAAATCTAAAGTGATAGTTTACACCCATCAACAGGCTGGCCAGCCAAATTTTGAAAGATGGGTAAGATCAAAGCTTGGTGGCCCTGTGGGGATCACAGGAACCATTAGGCAATGATGCTGGGACGTGGACAGTGTCAGCTACCCTGGAACACAGGCTGGCGGTACTTTGGTAAGCAGGTGTATGTAGGTGTGTGTGATTCTGCACTGGGGTACATGTGCCCCAAAGTCATTCCCAGAGAGATCTGCAGGGAGCATGGGCCAGGATTTTCACAGCAGTGTTATGTATCCTAGAGGAGACTCAAAGGCTGCTGAATGTACTAAAACGTGGTGACTGACAGCCCTCAGATCCAACAGACTAGCATCATGTGAGGATCTTTAAATCATAATGCTTGAGACCTCAATACCAGGTAGGCACAGGAAATCTACAGGTGCATACAATGATACATTTTAAAGAACACTTGGGCTGGGCACCGTGGCTCATGCCTGTAATCCCAGCACTTTGGGAGGCCGAGGCGGGTGGATCATGAGGTCAAGAGATCAAGACCATCCTGGCCAACATGGTAAAAACCCACCTCTACTAAAAATACAAAAATTAGCTGAGCATGGTGGCGCGAGCCTGTAGTCCCAGTTACTCGGGAGGCTGAGGCAGGAGAATTGCCTGAACCTGGGAGGCGGAGGTTGCAGAGAGCCAGGATCACGCCACTGCACTCCAGCCTGGAGATAGAGCAAGACTCCATCTCAAACAAACAAACAAACAAACCAAAGAACACTTGCAAGCTGGGCACTGTGGCTCACGCCTGAGGTAAGCTGATCACCTGAGGTCAGGAGTTCGAGACCAGCCTGGCCAACATGGTGAAACCCTGTCTCTACCAAAAGTACAAAAATTAGCCAGGCATGGTGGTGTGCACCTGTAATCCCAGCTACATGAGAGGCTGAGGCACAAGAATTGCGTGAACCCAGGAGGTGGAGGTTGCAGTGAGCCAAGATTCTACCAATGCACTCCAGTCTGGGTGATAGAGACTCGTCTCAAAAAATAAGTAAATAAATAAAAAGAACACTTGCAGACAAAAGGCTCCACATTACACATATTAGCTGCATTCAGGAACAATTGTCTCCTGCTCTCAAGTAGGCTGCAAGTAGGATCCAGAATTTGGGACGGGAAGCACAACCAAGGGTCCCATCTCTGTAAAAAGCAACTTCATCTCTATCGCCCCCTTCTGGTTGCTTTGAAAAACTTGCCTTTCCCATTCACAACTTGAAACACACAAACCTCTGGGAGCTACGGAGCTCTCTCTCCCCCTACTGGCGTCTTCTCAGAAGCCACACTGGGTTTTAAGTATATTTACACAGAATCAATGCAAAGCCTTTACAGGTTAAATGCGTTTTGACAAATGTATACACCCTTGTGATCATGACCCTGTGGAGATACAGAACCTTCCTATCACCCTAAACATCTCCCTCACGCCCCTTCTTGATCAGTGTGGCCCTCGAGGCCACCAGGGCTGCTGGCAGAAGGGGACCTTGATCAAACTTCACCCAGGCTCCCCTCTACCCTCCAGGCTCCTCCTCCGACTTCCCCTGACCCACAAGCTTCTCAGTGAGCATCCAGCACCTGTTGCCTCCCCTCGCTCACCTGCCACCCGCTCCCCAGCCCCCCCAACTGCCACTCATGAAGGTCATGTTGACCTTTTCATGGACACATTCCCCACTCTATTCTTAGTTGTCAACTGCCTTGACTCTCTGCGGTATTTGGCTCTGGGCACCTCTGCTTTCCCAGAGATGAGCTTGCTTGCTTTTGTGGCCAAGAACTGAGGTTTCTACATAGATAAGGACATTTTCCCTCCAAAATGAGAGAAACAGCTATAGTGCGAGCATTTAAAACTTTCTTTTTTTTCTGAGATGGAGTTTCTCTCTTGTTGCCCTGGCTAGAGTGTGATGGTGTGATCTTGGCTCACCACAACCTCCACCTCCTGGGTCCAAGCGGTTCTCCTGCCTCAGCCTCCCGAGTAGCTGGGATTACAGGCGTACACAACCACACCTGGCTAATTTTGTATTTTTAGTAGAGACAGGGTCTCTCCATGATTGTCAGGCTGGTCTTGAACTCCCGACCTCAGGTGATCCACCCACCTACGCCTCCAAAAGTGCTAGGATTACAGGCATAAGCCACTGCACCCAGCCTAAAATTATTAATTTTTCTAGAGACAGGGTCTTGCTCTGTCTCCCAGGCTGGAGTGCAGTGGTGTCATCACGGCTCACTGCAGCCTTGACCTCCTGGGCTCAAGTGATCCTCCCACTTCAGCCTCCCCAATAGCTAAGCTAATTTAATTTAATTTTTTTGTAGAGATGGGGTCTCGCTATGTTGCCCAGGCTGGTAAACCCCTGACCTGAAGTGATCCTCCTGCCTCAGCCTTCCAAACTGCTGGGATTAAAGGTGTGACCCACTGGGTCACAGGCTAAGGGAGCAATTTTTACTTTGCTGGGTGATAATAAAGAATAATCCCGAGGCTAAATTTTTATATTTTTAGTAGAAACAGGGTTTCACCATGTTGGCCAGGCTGGTCTCAAACTCCTGACCTCAAGTGATCTGCCTGCCTTGGCCTCCCAAAGTGCTGGGATTACAGGCGTGAGCCACTGCGCCCGGAAAACTCTTTGATTTTTAAAACTCAATGATTTTTAAGATCCTGAGACCAGAAAGCATGAGTGCCTCCAACCTAGGGTTCAAGAATAGCCAGGTTCAGGATTTACAAACCCCAGAAGCTGAGCTCTCGCTCTCCCATGCTATATTGTCTCTTTGGTAGGTCCAATTTCAAAATAGAAAGCAGAACTGCTGCCATCTGCTGTCACTGGCATTTCAGAGGAAACAGGCGCAGAGCAGGAGCAACTGATGTCGGCATCATCCCCGCCTCCCAGGGCAGGAGACAGACTCACAGTGTCTCCCAGCTGGGATGTGGCAGAGCTGGGACTCAGACCTAGAAAGCCAGGCTCTGGAGACATTCCTCTTAACTATGTGGCGACTGTCAGTCCTCCCAGGAAACTCACAATTGCAGACAAAAAGGCCTATCCTTTCCTTTATTTGCAGCCTTTGCAATCCAGAGTACATTCTCTTTCATCACATCTCAGTAATTTCAGTAATTCTGGTGCTAAATTTTCTTTTTTTTTGAGACAGAGTTCTGCTCTTTTCGCCCAGGCTGGAGTGCAGTGGCGCAACCTCAGCTCACTGCAACCTTCGCCTCCTGGGTTTAAGCGATTCTCCTACCTCAGCCTCCCAAGTAGCTGGAATTACAGGTGCCCACCACCATGCCTGGCTAATTTTTTGTATTTGAGCAGAGATGGGGGTTTCACTATGTTGGCCAGGCTGGTCTCGAACTCCTGACCTCAGGTGATCCACCTGCCTCGGCCTCCCAAAGTGCTGGGATTACAGGCATGAAGCCACTGCACCCGGCCTTGCCCATTTAAGAGGTAGGAAAATGGAGGCTTGGAGAAATTGGTCCCTTCCTTAGTCTGTTCCTTGACAGACCACAGCCTTGGGGGGCTTTTCAGAATAAAAGTTTGATTAAGTCCCTCTCTTCAACTGCTTCTTGGACATGACTCAAGACAAAAACCAAACTGTGTTCAGACTCTAAGTGTAAGAGGAATGAAAGAACAGGAGAAGCGCCCTTTTGTAACCTCTGGTGAAACAGCTGACTCAGGCAATGACTGTTGATGGATGGCATTAAGGGAGAGGCTGGTGGGGCCTGGATATTCACAGGATGCTAATTCTTGCTACTGGAAGCGACAAGGTTGGAGCTTTACGATGCGTTTTTCGATGGCTGCCGTAACAAAATACCACTCTGGGTGGCTCAAACAATAGACCCATTTCCTCCAGTTCCTGAGGCTGGAGGTCTACGTTCAGGCTGCCAGCATGGTGGGGTTCTGGAGACGCCCTCCTCCTGGTTTGCAGATGGCTACCTTCAGTGGCAGAGGAATAGCTCTCTGGCGTCTCCTCTTTTTTGAGGGGAGTCTCACTCTGTCACCCAGGCTGGAGTACGGCGGCACGATCTCGGCCCACTGCAGTCACCTCCCTGGTTCAATGATCTCCTGCCTCAGCCTCCCAAGTAGCTGGGATTACAGGTATCCGCCATCAGGCCCAGGTAATTTTTGTCTATTTAGTAGAGACAGGGTTCTGCTATGTTGGCCAGGCTGGTCTCGAATGCCTGACCTCAGGTGATCTACCTGCCTCGGCCTCCCAAAGTGCTGGGATCACAAGCATGAGCCACCGTGCCCAGCCTCCTCCTTTTATAAGGACACCGATCAATCCATCAGATTAGGGCCCCACCCATTCGCCTTAATTATTTCCATAAAGGCTCTACCTCCAAATACAATCACGTTGAGGCCATATGAATCTGGGGGGTATTCAGTACATAATGCTCCCTGAAGTTTGGATGAATTTTGCCACCCCCTGAAATCGGACACCGAGGCAGTACACAACAATGAAGGGACCAGCTCTGAAGTAGTCACCCAACAGCGGAACTGAAATTTAATCAGGCCTTTACGTTCAATTTCTGGATTCCATAGGAGGGAATAACAAAAAAGGGCCGGAGAGTAACTGTTTTCAACTTTGCAGGCCAAACAGCCCCTGTAAATACTCCACCCTGCCCCTGCAGCATAAAAGCAGCCACAGACACACAAATAGGCATGGCTGTGTTCCAATTAAACTGTATTTATAGACCGTGACACAGAATCACATCTAATTGTCATAGGTCACCAAGTTCATTCTTTTGATTTTTACCAGTTATGTAAAAATGTTAAAAGCCATTCTTAGTTTGCAGGCTGAACAAAAACAGGTAGCAGTTAAAAAGTCAGATAGCTTGGTCGGGTGCTTGGGCTCTCACCTGGAATCCCAGCACTTTGGGAGGCTGAGGCAGGGAGATCACAAGGTCAGGAGTTCGAGACCAGCCTGGCCAATACGGTGAAACCCTATCTCTATTAAAATTACAAAAATTAGCCAGGTGTGGTGCATGTCTGTAGTCCCAGCTACTTGGGAGGCTAAGGCAGGAGAATCGCTTGAACCCAGGAGGTGGACGTTGCAGTGAGCCGAGATCGCGACACTGCACTCCAGCCTGGGTGACAGAGCAAGACTCCATCTCAA
>NW_016108263.1:15484-16776 GCF_001604975.1 Cebus imitator
AGAGACGGGATTTCACCATGTTGACCAGGATGGTCTTGATCTCTTGACCTCGTGATCCACCCGCCTCGGCCTCCCAAAGTGCTGGGATTACAGGCTTGAGCCACCGCGCCCGGCCCGCCAATGCTGATTTTTAAAACAGGTAGCTGGCAGGATTTGGATTTGGTGGCAGAATATAGTTAGCTGATCCCTGGCGTAAAGAAACAAGTAAAATGAGGCCAGGTTCAATGGCTCAAATCTGTAATCTTGGCACAGCACTTTGGGAGGCCAAGACAGGAGGATCGTTTAAGCCCAGGAGTTTGAGGCCAATCTAGGTAATATAGCAAGACCTTATCTCTATTTTTAAATAGTTTAAAACAAAAAAAGAGACAGAAACAAGTAAAATAAGACCACAAAAAAAGCAAACGGACAAATTCAGATGGTGGGATGATCAACAGAACTAGACTTAAGTTTCTTCACTGAATTGATTTCACCAAGAAAAAAACAAACTGGAGTGGAAGGGGGAACAGTTTTTTTTTTTTTGAGATGGAGTCTCGCTCTGTCGCCCAGGCTGGAGTGCAGTGACGCAATCTCGGTTTACTGCAACCTCTGCCTCCCAGGTCCCGGTTCACGCAATTCTCCTGCCTCAGCCTCCCAAGTAGCTGGGATTACAGGCATGCACCACCACACCCAGCTAATTTTGTATTTTTAGTAGAGACGGGGTTTCTCCATGTTGGTCAGGCTGGTCTCGAACTCCTGACCTCAGGTGATCCATCCGCCTCAGGAGCCACCGCGCCTAGCTTAATTTAGAAATTTAATCAAGTTAATCAGTTTAACCAAGTAGCATTCCGTTTTCTGTTTCTGCTTTTCTCAGCCCTTTGTCTCTGAAAACAACCTCCTCCTCTGCTCAGCTTATTGGAACACTCATGCCATTTTCCAGTATTAGATGTCTCATTCTAGATTTGCAAATAAATGCCAACTAAGATCTCATCACTACATGTGTTGTAACTTTGTCTTTTGACAATCATGAAGTGTCATGATGCCTAGGATTTGTTTTAATCTCTTTAAGTTAAAAAATAAAAATACACCTGGTGCGGTGGCTCACATCTGTAATCCCAGCACTTTGGGAGGCTGAGGCGGGTGGATCAGGAGGTCAGGAGATCAAGACCATCCTGGCTAACATGGTGAAACCCTGTCTCTACTAAAAAATACAAAAATTAGGCCGGGCGCGGTGGCTCAAGCCTGTAATCCCAGCACTTTGGGAGGCCGAGGCGGGTGGATCACGAGGTCAAGAGATCGAGACCATCCTGGTCAAC
>NW_016108263.1:19221-20351 GCF_001604975.1 Cebus imitator
AAAAAAAAAAAAAAATACAGCAAGTATGGCCAAAATAATAATTTGTAGATTTGGGTGACAGGAATTCCTATTTCTTCTCTCACTTTCATATAAGTTTGAACATCTTCATAAGAAAACATAACACCCAACTGCCTCAAGGCCCCCTCAAGCCCCAAGTTCACAGAATTAGCAGCACAATCGGAATGCGAATCTATGACTGCCGGATCCCGAAGCTCCACGCAGGAAAACGTGAAGCCCTGTTCCCACCCCGAGAGGGAAGGGGCTGTCAGGTGAAAAGAAAGTGGCGATGGACGACTGGACAATCTAGTATCGCCCGCCGTCCCATCACAGTCCGGGAAACTGAGACCAGAAAAGGAGTTCTCTTCCCTCAACTCCCACGCCTTAGACCCCCAGCAATCCCAGTCCACTGCCTTCCCTTGGGACCGCCAGCAAATAGCCATCTGCAGCGGAACTGTAACTAAGGGAGAACTGGCCGATGCTAGCTACCACTTGGCTGAGTTTATAGTGAGAGAGAGAGAGAGAGAACTGACCGATGCACGGTTGGCCACCTCCAGGGGAGCGTAGCTCAGCTTCAAACTTGGGGCGCCCGTACAGCTCTATTAATAATGATCGACAGGGAGTCCGGAATCCAAAATCTTGCCCAGGTCTCCCTCAAGACCCCAGACCTCTAGCCCGCAGGAAAGTGATCCCAGCAACACTCTTCCTACACCGTCTCGAACTCACCTCAAGAGCGACTCTCAGTTCCTTGGTCGTTTCTTCAACTGTTCCCGGACACCGGAAAGGACCGCCGGTTACCCCCTCCGCTCCGCCCACTTCCGCCCAGCCAAGGCACCGGAAGCAGAGGTGCCCCTAGTTGCGGAAGTGCCTCGTCCGGCTTGCTCAAGTCCTCTCTTCTCCTCTTTCTCCCACCGGAAACGTGAGTGGCAAATCGAAGGTTCCGGTTATTGAAGCTGGTGGGAATATGGGGAACGCTTAGTATGTACTAGGCATTTCCCAGGGAGCTAGTTTTTTCTTGTTTGATGCCCAGGTTTTGAGTCTCTCCAAGCCCAAATGTAAGGACTTACCACTTCCCCTAGGTATTAAGAAGTCCTCTTTCCCAAATATCCACTTTTTTTTTTTTTTTTTTTTTT
>NW_016108263.1:22571-28883 GCF_001604975.1 Cebus imitator
GTTGACCAGGATGGTCTCGATCTCTTGACCTCGTGATCCACCCGCCTCGGCCTCCCAAAGTGCTGGGATTACAGGCTTGAGCCACCGCGCCCGGCTCAAATATCCACTTTTCTTGCTGCATCTTAAAACACATGGAGAAGGGACAACTGCGCTCCCATTTTATAGACAGAACCATTGGAAATGGAAAGGCAAAGCCGTTCCAGTCGTCCTCGGGAAACAGGGATTCACTGCGGCACTGCCCAGCTGTCCCAGGAACTAAGGCACATCGTTCCCGCCAGTTTCTAGATATCTAGAGACCCAGACATTGATTTTTCTAGCTTGGCCAGGCGAACACCCAGGGGAGAGGCGGAGCGGTTAGGGGCAGGAGGAAAAAGGAGGGTCGAATGCCATCTCCCAAGTGCCCCAAGGTATTCGACACCTTGGCTCCCCCAGGGAGCTCAGGCCTTTAAGTCCTTTATCCAAAGGTCCCTTTAAATACTTTGTCCCTTACCTGAGTCCCGCCCAGGGCAGGTAATAACAAGCTCCGCCCCTCTGCCAGAAACCGGCATCGGGCCTGGTTACCCGGAGTGGGGAGCCCCTCCTCCCCCCTCCCCTCTTCCCTGTCACCCTTCACAGGTGGCTATAGGTGGCCAAGGAGGTCCGGATTAAAGAGGAAGGGGCAGTGCTCACAGGTCTGGGCAGGTAAGTGAATGTTCCTGGAGGAAAAGCTTGGCTTGGGGACCCAGGCATCCTAGCTCCCCGCCCCTCTGAGACCTAGAAGTCTGGGGCTCCTAGGCTTAGGAGTTCAGGGTCCCTGCCCCCTTAGATCCCTAGACCCAAAAATATATTTAATCCCCGGCCTCTGCCTCTGTCGTAATCTTTGTTGTCTGTGCATGGATGTGACAATGAACACAGAAGCACAAGTGGAAATTACCAGGAAGGGAAGAGTCCAGATCACCAATGGACATGTTTATGAGCGCCTGGGTCGGGTGCTGCAGACACAGTGGAGAAAAAGATAAGCTCCCTGGTCTATTCTCTGGCGACACTGCCTTCACTGAAATCCTGGCTCTCACACTTGCACACTGTGTGACCTTGGGCAAGTTAATTTACCTCGCTGTGCCTCAGTTTTCTCTTCTCTAAAATTGACGATAATAGGATTCCTGGCTATGTGTGGTGGCTCACGCCTGTAATCCCAACACTTTGGGAGGTTGAGGCGAGCTGATCACTTGAGGTCAGTGGTTTGAGACCAGCCTGGCCAACATGGTGAAACCTCATCTCTACTAAAACTACACAAATTGCCGGGCGCGGTGGCTCAAGCCTGTAATCCCAGCACTTTGGGAGGCCGAGGCGGGTGGATCACGAGGTCAAGAGATCGAGACCATCCTGGTCAACATGGTGAAACCCCGTCTCTACTAAAAATACAAAAATTAGCTGGGCGTGGTGGCGCGTGCCTGTAATCCCAGCTACTCAGGAGGCTGAGGCAGGAGAATTGCCTGAACCCAGGAGGCGGAGGTTGTGGTGAGCCGAGATCGCGCCATTGCACTCCAGCCTGGGTAACAAGAGCGAAACTCCGTCTCAAAAAAAAAAAAAACACTACACAAATTAGCTGGGCGTGGTGATCCGTGCCTGTAATCCCAGCTACGCAGGAGGCTGAGGCAGGAGAATCGCTTGAACCCGGGAGGCAGAGGTCACAGTGAGCTGAGATAGTGTCACTGCACTTCAGCCTGAATGGCAGAGCGAGACTGTGTCCCAAAAGAAAAGTGAAACGAGTTTATATAGGTAAACGGTGTCTGGCACCAGTGTCTGCTTGTGTAACTGTCCACTGTTATTATCATTACGGACCGCAGAGGCCAGTCAGAGAGATACTGCCTCACTACGCAGGGACTGAGGCCCTTGTCAGCTGTAGCACACCTACTTCTAGGCGTCCACAAAATATGAGGGGCCACCCCTCTCTGCTGCTGCTATACATGGGATTTACCACCTGCCTCAATACTTCACCCAGTGGGGAGAAAGACCAAGGTGAGTGTGTGGGGGAAGTAGTGTCCAGGCACTTGACCTTGGCCTCCCCCGACTCAGGAATGCCTGCCTCTATTCCCCCCCTCTTCCAGGAATCCAGGGCCCGGCCCTTTCCTCCTTCAGACCCAGGAGTCTGGATTCCCAGTCCCTACTCCTTCCTCCAGGACCCCACTGCTCCCCATCCCCCTGTGACTCCGGCCCTAGGGACCCTCTGTTTTTCTCTCCCTCACATCTTTGGGCCCAGAAGTCTTCCTGGGTCCCCCAGAGGCCCAGAGCTTCCTGAGTCGCCATACCCGGATTCGAAGAGCCAATCACTGGGACCTGGAGCTGTTCACACCGGGGAACCTGGAACGGGAGTGTCTGGAAGAGAAGTGTTCCTGGGAAGAGGCCAGGGAGTATTTTGAGGACGACACTCTCACGGTGAGGCCTTCGAGACCCTGGAGGCCAGGGCCCCCGTCTTCTCTATACCTGAGGGGAGGTTGCGGGGATGTTCTGGCCCTCAACTCCCTCCTCCCCGTCTCAGAAATCAGGGTGGGCTCGTTTGGGTTGTGAACATCCCAGCTGAATTGCCGCTTTTCCTCTTTTTTCCACTCCTCTCCCTTCAAGGAGCGCTTTTGGGAGAGCTACATCTACAATGGGAAAGGAGGTGAGTGAGGGGCTGAAGCCGTCTTCTTCCGTGCAGCCATGGCAGCCCCTTCCCAGGGAGGACAAACCAATGTCCTCCACCCCAAATTAGGGACAAGAATTGTCTGCCCCCCAATTCTCTGCTCCCTGAAGCTGGCTACTAAGGGAGTTTCCTCCCTTAAGACCCCAGCTTGATGCCGGGCATGGTGGCTCAAGCCTGTAATCCCAGCACTTTGGGAGGCCGAGGTGGGCGGATCACAAAATCAGGAGTTCAAGACTAGTCTGGCCAACATAGTGACTAAAAATACAAAAGATAGCCGGGTGTAGTGGTATTCGCCTGTGATCCCAGCTACTTGGGAGGCTGAAGCAAGAGAATTGCGTGAATCTGGGAGGCAGAGGTTGCAGTGAGCTGAGATCATGCCACTGCACTCCAGCCCAGGTGATAGTGCGAGACTTTGTCTCAAAAAAAAAAAGACCCCAGTTTGTCTGAGGAGCCCCCCACGTCTTATTATTATTTTATTTTTAATTATTTTTGAGATAGGGTCTGGCTCTGTCGCCCAGGCTGGGTGCTGTGGTACAATCTTGGCTCACCGCAACCTTAACCTCCCAGGCCCAAGCGATCCTCCCACCTCAGTCTCCGGATTAACTGGGATTCCAGGCACACACCACAATGATAATTTTTGTAGTCTTTGTAGAGACGGGGTCTGTGTTGCCCAGGCTGCTCTTGAAGGCCTGGTCTCCAGCAGTCCTCCTGCTTCAGCCTCCCAAAGTGCTGGGATGACAGGTGTCAGGCCCCACCACATCTTATTGGATGCAGGTCCCCTGTCCCTAGGAAGGGAAACGTGTCAGTGGAGGGAAAGGATAGAGCTATGTGGTCTGTCAGGCCTTCGGCTCAGAGTGGGCAGCCCCACCTGCATCCAGAGTAAGTGGAAAGACCAGCCCCTCTGGCAGCTTGGTTGCTGGGGACACTGCCCTCTAGCAACAGGACCAAGGGAGGAAGCCTGCCCGTCCTCACCTGCCCATTTTGCCCCCCACAACCCCTCCTCTGAGTTCCGAGGCCCTATCTTGTTGGCAGCCTTGTTGCTAAGGGGGGCCGCTCCTTAGCAACGGGGCCTGGCCAGGCCAGACCAGACGAAGAAGCCTGAAGCAGTACCTGGCTGGTCTCCCCTCCCCCACAGCCCCATCCCAGCAGCTGCCTGGTTGCTAAGGAGGCCTTCTCCCTAGCAACCACACCTAGCTAGGCTTTAGGACCCAAGGCCTCCTGCCCACTGGAGGACCACCCTCTGGGCCCCCAATGCCCCACCCCCTTGTGGCCCAGTTGCTAGGGGTAGATGCACCTTAGCAACAGGCCCTAGGTCTGGACTGGCGCCTCACATTGGAGCCTGGTTGCTAGGGGAGGTAACTCCTTCCCAACAGGCGTCGTGAGGCCTGGTGGCTCCTTGAATCCACCTGAAGGTACCCAAATCAGGAGAACCTGTCTTCTGAAGCCGCACTTGTGCTTTTTTCTAAAGGGGCACAAAAGTTTGAGGTTTACTGCAGCTGGATGCAGTGGCTCATGCCTGTAATCCCAGCGCTTTGGGAGGCCGAGGCAAGTGGATCACCTGAGATCAGGAGTTCGAGATCAGCCTGGCCAACGTAGTGAAACCCCATCTCTACTCAAAATACAAAAATTAATTAATACAAAAATACAAAAAGGTGTGGTGAGGTATGCTGTAATCTCAGCTACTCGAGAGGCTGAGGCAGGAGAATTGCTTGAACCCGGGAGGTGGAGATTGCAGTGAGCTGAGATTGCATCACTGCACTCCAGCCTGGGGGACAGAGTGAGACTCCATCACAAAAAAAAAAAAAATCTGGGGTTTACTTTTGGAGGAAAGCCCGCCTACCTAGTGCCCATAGAAATTTCCCCAGGAGCAAGCAGTAGCAAGCCCTCCCCAAGCCCAACGGCTCCCTGTGCCCCGCTTGTCCTTAGACTGGAGGCCTTGGATTACAAACAGGGCTGCACCTTAGTAACAGGTCAAACAGGAGCTCTAGATTCTTAGTTATGTTTTGGGGGATCCCTAAATTCCTCATTTGTTTTCTGTTGTTTTTGAAATGAGGTCTTGCTCTATCGCCCAGGCTGGAGTGCAGTGGCACAATCACGGCTCACTGCAGCTCAAGTGATCTTTCCACCTAAGCCTCCTGAAGAGCTGGGATTACAGGAACGCACCACCACGCCCAGATAATTAAAACAAATTGTTTTTGTAGAGATGGGGTCTCACTGTGTTGTCCAGGCTGGTCTTGAACTCCTGAGCTCAAGTGATCCTCCTGCCTTGGCCTCCAAAGTGCTGGGATTACAGGCACGAACCACTATGCCTTGCCAATTCTTCCATTAAGTGAATTTTTTCCAGCTTTCTGGTAAACTCAGAAACGTTCCTGTCGATTCTGTTCTTCCTTCAGAGTTCAGGCCTTGCCAATCCATGGCCTGGTTGGTAAAAAGAAACTGCATTCCAGAGTGGACAGTTACCAGAGAAAACACTGGAACCTCCCTCTTCTAGCCCCCCACCAGTTAAATTTGCAATTTTTTTTGCATTTTATTTTTTGTATTTGTTTTTTATTTTCCTTTTTCTTTTTTGAAATGCAGTTTTGCTCTGTCACTCAGGCTGGAGTGCAGTGGCACAATCCTAGCTCACTGCAGCCTCTAACTCCTGGGCTCAGGTACGTGTTACCAGGCCCCACTAAACCTTTTTTTTGAGACAGAGTCTCGCTCTGTTGCCCAGGCTGGGGTGCAGTTGTGTAATCCCGGCTCACTGCAGCCTCCACCTCCCAGGTTCAAGTGATTCTCGTGCCTCAACCTCCTGAGTAGCTGGGATTACAGGTATGCGCCACCACACCTAGCTAATTTTTGTATTTTTAGTAGAGATGGGTTTTCACCATGTTGACCAGGCTGGTCTTGAACTCCCGGCCTCAGGGAGTCCACCTGCCTTGGCCTCTCAAAATGCTGAGATTACAGGTGTGAGCAACCAGCCTCAGCCAGGCCCAGTTAATTTTTGGATTCTTTTTTTTTTTTTGAGATGGAGTCTCGCTCTGTTGTCCAGGCTGGAGTGCAGTGGCACGATCTCGGCCCACTGCAACCTCTACCTCCCGGGTTCAAGCGATTTTCTGCCTTCGCCTCCCAAGTAGCTGGGATTACAGGCGCCTGCCACCACACCCAGCTAATTTTTTTGTATTTTTAGTAGAGATGGGGTTTCACCATCTTGGCCAGGCTGGTCTTGAACTCTTGACCTTGTGATCCACCCGCATCGGCCTCCTAAAGTGCTGGGATTTCAGCCATGAGCCACTGCTCCTGACCTTTTTTTTTTTTTTTGAGACAGTCTCTCTCTGTTTCACAGGCTAGAGGGCAGTGTCAAGGTCTCAGCTCAATGAAACCTCCATCTTCCAGGCTCAAGTAATTCTTCTGCCTCAGCTTCCTGAGTAGTTGGGATTACAGGCACACGAACACTCGCCTGCACACCCAGCTATTTTTTTGTATTTTTAGTAGAGACAGGGTTTCACCATGTTGTCCAGGCTGGTCTTGAGCTCCTGACCTCAAGAGATCCACCTGCCTTGGCCTCCCAAGTGCTGGGATTACAAGCATGAGCCACTGCATCGGGCCTGATTTCATTAAGTATTCACAGTGGGGTAGGGGTTATGGTTCCCTTTTTTTTTTTTTTTGAG
>NW_016108263.1:30425-39366 GCF_001604975.1 Cebus imitator
GGTCTCACTCTGTTGCCCAGGCTGGAGTGCAGTGGCCCATTCACAGCTCACTGCAGCCTCAGTTTCCTGGGCTCAATAAATCCTCCCACCTCAGCCTCCTGAGGACCTAGAGCTACAGGTGTGCACCATGCACTCAGCAGGGCTTTTTCTCCATTGCTCTGCCTGTATCTGGTGCACATGAGTGTGTCTGAATAAGAGTGTGTCTCTTTGGTTGCTGATTTCTGTGTCTGTCTGTGTTCAGCTGCCTGTCATTTGAGGCGCTTTTCTGTGTGTAGGGCTAGGCTGAAGGTGACCCTCCTTTTCTCAGGTCCACCTCCCTTCCAGCTCTGTCCCAACGCCAGCCTCACAGTCTCTGTCTTTTAGATCCCCTCTTTTTCTCCCAAGTCTAGGTATCTTGTAAGTTGCCTCTGCTAACTGCACTTTTGCTGTCCCCAGGGCCGGGCTGATCAGCCCTCTGAGTCCTTTGAGCCCTCTGGGCCCACCGACGCCCGTGCCTCCACCCCCACCCCCAGGCCTCCCCACCTATGAGCAGGCGCTGGCAGCCTCTGGGGTACACGACGCACCTCCACCCCCCTACAGCAGGTATGGGGCGTGGCTTCTGCCCGGGGGCGGGGCGCAGAGGCTTGGGCACGGTTGGAGGTGGAACCTGGGCTCAGGGGCGGGACTTGAAATTTGGGCCTTATTATCTAGGGCGGGGCTTGGGGCGCAGGGGCGGAGCCCCATGCAATAGTCTAGGGGCGTGGCCCAGCGTTGTATGTGTGGAGCAGTATAGGAGGGTGGGGTCTGTGCCCAGAGGGTTCGGGATTGGCTGAAACGCCAAGGGCGGTCGGAGTGGTCCCGGTAGAGGGGGGAAAAATCAGCAGGATCTTTGACTCCCTAGTGTGCCTCTCCTCTTGCAGCCTCAGGAGGCCTCACTGAAGAGCTGCTTTCAGACCTGGCTCTCCGAACCGCGACCCTGATTCACACCGGATTCCGGAAGCCGCTAGGCCTCGTAGACGCCGAACCTGGACTTGGAGGGAGGGATAGTGGGAATAGGGGTCTTCCGGCCCGAGGCCTGCCCTGGCACAAGCGTTGCCGCCGCGTATGGATATACATATGTTCTCGGCAACATGTTCCTGTGTCCTGGTCCCTCACGGGCCCCCACACTCTCCTGACCGTGAGGGCACCGGTCAAACCCTGCCCCCGTGGTAGACAGACGCACGGGGAAACTCGTACCCAGGAGCGAAGTCCCGGCTGTGCCGTCTTATGTGTGAGCAGATGACCTGTCCATCCCCTCCAGTGCCACAGGGTACGCACACGCAGATCCCTGCCTGTGCACACGCGTGTGTTCGTGCACTCCCCGTGTGGTACAGGGGCGCTTCGTAACCCAGGGAAAGAGTGGGGGGCACATTCGCAAGTGTGCTCGGTGCGGGCAGGCTCGCACTACACCCAAGGAGCTGGAGTTGAGCTGTTCTAAACCCTTCGGAAAGGAGACCAAATAAAGCAAAAAAAAAACAAAAAAAAAAAAAAAAATCTAATGACATGAATCGCGATCTCGGACGCATTAGAACTGGTTTTCTGTGCAAACGCGCCCTACACCCGCAGGCCCCGCTCACTCTCTCTCTCTGTCTCTTTTTTTTTTTTTTTTTTTGCATTTGCACGGGATTGTGGGAGGAAGCGGAGCGCAGCCAGACACCCCGCCGCCCGCCCCCCCTCCCCTTCCCCCTCCCCCAGCCGCCTTGTGCAAAGATGGCTGCACCGTGAGCGCAGAGGAGGAGGAGGCGGCGGCGGCGGCGGCGAGAGAGCGAGCACCCATCGCCTGCACCCACCCCGGGGCCGCCCGGGACGCCCCCTCCCAAGCGCGCGCCCCCCCTTTTCTCTCGCAAGCGCCGGGGCAAAGGCGGAGACAGCGGGGTCCCTCCTCCCCCCTTCCCTCCTCTAGGGGGAACCCCCCTTCCCCCTTCCTTGGCTCAGCGACTGCACCCCCTCCCTTGCCCGCCCCTCCGCCCCTGCCCCCTCCCTCCCCCGCCCGGGGCCTTCCCGGGCCTTCCGCGGCTGCAAAGAAAAAAAGAGAGAGAGAAAAGGGGGGAAAAAAAAGCAGCAGCGGAGGGAGCGGCGGCGGAGGAGAGCGCGCGCGCGCCCCCTCCCTCCCTCCCTCCCTCCCTCCCCCTCCCCCCAATTTCCACCGCGGCCAATTCATGGACAGGAACTACCCCAGCGCCGGCTTCGGGGACCCGCTCGGCGCCGGGGCGGGATGGAGTTACGAGAGGTCAGCGAAAGCTAGGTAAGGAGCTGAGGGTGGCCTGGAGAAAGGGGCCAAGGGGTGGGAGCCCAGCCGGGCCGGGCCGGGCCCGCCCGGCGACGCGTGCATCGCAAACTCCCCTCCGGCTTGCAAGGGAGCGGCCTTCCTTGGTTTGTAACAACGCCGCCGCCCCAGTTTGCAAATTGCAAACTCCGCCAAAGCCAGCTCCAGCATGCAAAGGGAGAATTGCAGCGGGAAAATGGGGGTGCAAAACAATTTCGGACGGGAAGGCCTTGGGAAGGTGGGAGGGACTGGCGAAGCAAGGCCTGGACTTCCCCCCATCCTTGGATTCCCGGCTTGGTGACCCCTCCCCCCCGCGCCCCAGGCACTGCTCTTGCAAAGGTGGGAAGAAGAGAAGAATTAGAACGCAGATCTGGGGGGCGCGAACCCCCTCTCAGGTCCTATTGTTCCGGGACTGTGCGAGGCCGCGCCGATAGGCGCCCCCCCAAGAAATTCCGCGCGCAGAGTGGGCACGGGGCCCCGCCCCCTTCCTAAGCTGGGGTTGTGTGTGTAAGGGGGGGTCCGGCATCTGGGACACGCCCCCTTTAATGCCTCCACCCCCAAACGCAGAGAATCCTAGTTGATGGCAAGGAGTGGAGGGTTTGCCCTCTTGAGTCCGGCCACGGATTGGGGCCGTTGCCTGGGAAGAGTCGCATGTTTCCCGTGTGTTTGTGTGTATGAGCGTGGGCCCTGTGCGTGCGGGGCTGGCAGCGTGTTCACCTGTGAATCTGCCCCTTTCCTGCTGCTTCTTGGTGTGGCGCCCTCACACTTCACAGTTCACCTGACTCTGAGCACCTCCCCCCCAACACACCTGGGTTTCCCATCAGGTCATAACCCCAAGTGTGTCAGGATTTTCCGTGTGGGACTCCTCCGTCTATATCTTTTCTTCCCCACGGGTGAGTTGGATACCCGTTTGCACACATACCTGGCATTGCACGGGCCCAGGCATTTGAACCTCAACCCCCGGGGATGGACGGTGTTCTTGTTCACACTTGTACCTGGTACTTTCCCCGGGTCTTATTCCCTCTTCTCTCCACCCCGCCACCGCTGCTGCTTGGGGACCGATCTGCGTTCTGCTCCCAACTTGTTTTGCACCTCATGGAGTTCAAGGCCTGTGTTCCCATGTGTCTACAGAACAGGGGGCGTCCATGTGCAACTCTGGGGTTGGCCCTACGGCCTGTGTCGCCAGCACGGGGGCTGGGGTGGGTGGTCGGTGGGGTCGATGGCGGGGGGCTCACATTTGTAGCTCAAGACACTTTTTCTGCCTTGGACCCTCTTCTGTGTGTTAGTGTCGTCTCTAAGCATGCCTGTTTGTAAACGTGACTATCCGGGGTCTGGAGTGGGGGCCATTTCTGTGGCTCTTTAGTTGGGCACCCCGATTCTCCCCTTTAAGGCCTAAGGTTCCTTAGCTTAACACCCCCCACCCCAGTCAGCTGGAAGTGTCCCCCCAACTCCCCGGGGGTTTTCCTGAGCTCTCTTCTGAGAAGGCAGCTTGGGAGAACCCCCCTGACGTCTACCCTTTCCCCCCAGCTTGGTCTATGGCAGCTCCAGGACCTCGCACCCCGAGACGGACATCTTACACCGCCAGGCCTACGCGGCCCCCCACCCACTGCAAAGCTATGCCACCAACCACCACCCGGCAGGTACGGCCCCCATCCCGCCCCTTTTGGGCTAACCCTCCTCCCGAGGCAGCTGATTGGCTGTTGAAAGTTCCGCCCCTCCTAATTGGACGTGGCTCCTGCCGTGGCCCGCCCCTTGCTGTGTCTCCTCTGATTGGTTGCCTTTGAGGCTGCTGGTCCCTGCTTCATTTCTCCCCGGATTCGTCCGCCCCTGCCTCGTCCCGCCCCTTTCGCTCCAATTGGCCCCGTCCCATCAGCCCCCAAATCCCACCTCTCTTCCAGGCTTTTCCGCCTCTCTGCAGCCCACCCCAATTCTTTCCCTCTGGGTTTGCCCTATTCTTTTGGCTCCTTGCAACTCTGAATTCTTTCTTCCTGATTCCCTTTCTTCCTGATTGGCTCCAATTATCTGGCCCGCCCTCTTTTTTTTTTTTTTTATTTTGCCCCATTGCCTTATTTTACCCCCTTGTCTTTGCCTCCATGGTTTCTGATTGGTTCCCGCTTCCTCGGGGTACCGGCAATGACGTGATGCTGTCCAGTTTGACCCTCGACCCTCCTGATTGGCTCCTTCCCTTTTTGTCTTCCCATCTTTTTCTCCGAATCTTCCCACGTGGTGCAATCCCTTTTGATTCGTCCTCTGGTGTTTCTGAGACTCCAGTCGTACCGTCCTTTGCTCTAACTTGCTGGAAATACGCAAATTTGGTCTCCCTCCTGTCCTTACTGAGGACTCTGCCCTTTTGCCCCTGGCTCTTTCACTTCTAGATTTTTTACGCTTTTGTCTACCATTTCCTACCTGGACCCCCTGCGCTTATGACTGGATTGCCTGCTGTCCTGCTTTGCTGTCTCACCTTTCCCCCTTCCCTCCCCTCATTCATGTCTCATTAGCTTGGTTCTGTCCATTTTCTCCTCTTTGAATTTGCCCTTTTCTCTTCCCTCCCCTCCTTTTTCTGATCCACCTTGCCTTTGGCCTCTTCCCTTTCTCTCTTGACCTTGCCCTACGCATCCCCACCTGGCTGACTCTACCCCCTGTCCCCGGCCAGGCCTCTCTGGACTCTTCGACACTGGCCTCCACCACGCGGGCTCAGCAGGGCCCGACGCCTCCGTCATGAACCTCATCTCGGCCCTGGAATCCCGGGGCCCCCAGCCTGGCCCCTCCGCCTCCTCTCTCCTCTCCCAGTTCCGCAGTCCTTCCTGGCAAACAGGTAAGCCCAGCGCCGGCCCTGCAGGGCCAGGGTGGGGCTGGCTTGCTGTCCTCTCTCACCCTCCATCTTCCTCATCTCCAGCCATGCACACGCCAGGCCCCACGGAGCTCTTCATCTCGGGCGCCCTGCCGGGTTCCAGCACCTTTCCGTCCTCCTCCGCCCTGTCGGCTTACCAACACCCGGCTTCCTTCGGCAGCCGCCCCTTCCCAGTGCCCTCGTCCCTCAGCCTCCAGGACCCCCCATTCAGCCCTCCAGCTAACGGGCTCCTGTCCCCCCATGACGTGCTGCACCTGAAGCCCTCGCAGGCACCCACGGTGCCCTCTTCGTTGGGCTTTGAGCGCCTGGCAGGGGGCGGTGTCTTGGGGCCAGCTGGTCTCGGTCCAGCCCAGACCCCCCCTTACCGCCCTGGTCCCCCAGACCCGCCACCTCCTCGCCACCTCCCAACTCAGTTCAACCTGCTGGCTTCCTCTTCCGCTGCCGCCGCGGCCGAGCAGTCCTCCCCACAGCTCTACAACTTCTCGGGTGCTGCCCCAGGCCCCCCGCCGCCTGAGCGGGCTCTGCCCCGCCAGGACACGGTCATCAAGCACTACCAGCGGCCGGCCAGTGCCCAGCCCCCACCGCCCCCGCCACCAGCCCATGCCCTCCAGCACTACCTGAGCTGTGGAGGCAGCTACCCCTCCATGGGCCACCGGGCCAACCTGGCCTGCAGCCCTCTGGGCGGTGGGGAGCCCTCTCCGGGTGCTGGGGAGCCTAGTAAGGCTGGTCCCAGCGGAGCCACAGCAGGGGCGTCAGGCCGGGCTACGGGCCCTGAGGCGGCAGGGGGCGGTGGGGCTGGAGGTGGTGGCGGAGGTTACCGCCCCATCATTCAGTCGCCTGGGTACAAGACGGGCAAAGGTGGTTATGGAGCAGCTGCCGGGGGTGCCACCAGGCCCCCCCCACCCCGTTCGACCGCCACCCCCAAATGCCAGAGCCTGGGTGGGCCAGGAGCCGCCTATGCCACTGGGAAGGCCTCTGGGGCTGGAGGAGCAGGGGGCCAGGCCTATTCCCCTGGTCAGCCCCAAGGGCTTCTGGGACCCCAGGCCTATGGTCAAGGGTTTGGAGGGGGGCAGGCACAGGACTTGAGCAAAGGCCCCAGCTACTCAGGGGGCCCCCCACAGCCCCCCAGTGGCCCCCCTCCTCCTGGCCTGGCCACATGTCAGAGCTACTCCCCGGACCAGCTGCAGGGGCAACTGTATGGGGTGCAGGGCGAGCCATACCCAGGGCCAGCTGCCCACTCCCAGGGGATGCCCACAGCCAGCCCCTCACTCAGCTACAGTACCGGCCATTCCCCCGCGCTCTCGGGCCATGGGGGTGGCTGGGGACCCAGTTCCTTGGGAGGTGGTGGCGAGGCCAGCCCATCTCACATCATTCGTCCACTCCAGTCACCGCCTGCCACCGGTCGCCCACCTGGCGTCGGCTCTCCAGGGGCCCCGGGCAAATACCTGAGCTCAGTCTTGGCCTCAGCCCCTTTCCTGGCACCTCCTGGAGCTGGCAGCTATGCAGCTGGAGCAGGTGGCTACAAGGGCAAGGGGGATGGCACAGAGCTGCTGGCGGACCCAGGCGGGCCTCCCGCAGAGCGCACAGAGGATGAGGAGTTCCTCATCCAGCACCTCTTGCAGGCTCCCAGCCCTCCTCGGACCTCAGGGGCGGACGGCTTGGTGGGCGAGGATGGGGCAGCGGATGCCTCTAAGGGACTTGGGGGGAGTGGTGGAGCTGGGGGACCGCCGGGTACACCCTACGAGTTGGCCAAGGAAGACCCCCAGAGGTACCACCTGCAGAGCGTCATCCGCACTAGTGCCAGCCTGGATGAGGGTGCCACTGCGGCACTGGAGCTGGGCCTGGGGAGGCTAAAGGAGAAGAAAAAAGGGGCAGAGCGGGGCGGCGAGACCCCTGAGGGGCTGGCCACCTCTGTTGTCCACTACGGGGCAGGTGCCAAGGAGCTGGGCGCCTTCTTGCAGAAGAGCCCTCCACCCCCACCTCCCACGGCCCAGTCCACCCAGCCCACTCCCCATGGCCTCCTCCTGGAGGCCGGGGGCCCTGACCTCCCACTGGTGCTGCCTCCGCCTCCCCCCCAGCTGCTCCCCTCGGTTCTCAGCCACGCCCCCAGCCCCTCTCCCAGCGCCTCCAAAGTCGGCGTCCACCTCCTTGAGCCAGCCACCCGCGATGGGGCACCCCAGCCGCCACCCCCGCCACCCCCGCCACCCCCACCTCCGCCACCTATGCCCCTGCAGCTTGAGGCCCACCTCCGGAGCCACGGCCTGGAGCCCGCGGCCCCCAGCCCCCGCCTGCGACCCGACGAGAGCCTGGAACCGCCAGGCGCCATGCAGGAATTGCTCGGGGCTTTGGAGCCGCTGCCCCCAGCGCCTGGTGACACCGGCGTGGGCCCGCCTAACTCGGAGGGCAAGGATCCCGCAGGCGCCTACCGCAGCCCCAGCCCGCAAGGCACCAAGGCGCCCCGCTTCGTGCCACTCACTTCCATCTGCTTCCCTGACTCATTGCTCCAAGACGAGGAGCGCAGCTTCTTCCCCACCATGGAGGAGATGTTCGGTGGAGGGGCCGCGGATGACTACGGCAAGGCCGGGCCGCCGGAGGACGAGGGAGACCCCAAGGCGGGCGCTGGCCCCCCCACGGGCCCCCCTGCCTATGATCCCTATGGATCCTACTGTCCTGGCCGGGCGTCCGGAGCTGGGCCCGAGACGCCGGGCCTGGGCCTGGACCCCAACAAGCCCCCCGAGCTGCCCTCCACAGTCAACGCCGAGCCGCTGGGCCTGATCCAGAGCGGCCCCCACCAGGCGGCGCCCCCGCCCCCGCCGCCCCCGCCTCCGCCTCCGCCGCCAGCCTCCGAGCCCAAGGGCGGCCTCACCTCGCCCATCTTCTGCTCTACCAAGCCAAAGAAGCTGCTCAAGACGTCCTCCTTCCACCTGCTGCGGCGCCGCGACCCGCCCTTCCAGACCCCCAAGAAGCTGTACGCCCAGGAGTACGAGTTCGAGGCCGACGAGGACAAGGCCGACGTGCCCGCCGACATCCGCCTCAACCCCCGGCGCCTGCCCGACCTGGTCTCCAGCTGCCGTTCCCGCCCGGCCCTCTCCCCGCTGGGGGACATCGACTTCTGCCCACCCAACCCGGGACCCGATGGCCCCCGGCGCCGTGGCCGCAAGCCCACCAAGGCGAAGCGCGATGGGCCGCCCCGGCCCCGCGGGAGGCCCCGGATCCGCCCGCTGGAGGTCCCCACCACTGCGGGGCCCGCCTCGGCCTCCACACCCACCGATGGCGCCAAGAAACCCCGCGGACGGGGCCGAGGCCGGGGTAGGAAGGCTGAGGAGGTGGGGGGCACCCGGTTGGAGCCCCTGAAGCCACTTAAGGTGAGGGGGATGGGGTCTTGCAGGGGATAAGGGAGGAGGGGCTGGGCCGGGTGTTTGAATCTTAAAGGGATTAGGGCCACACCTTGGCATTTTGGGGGCAGGCGGGGTAAGGTTTATATTGCTATAATCTGTGAGGAAGTGAGTCTGAGGAATTTCAGGGTCCCTCTGACAGATCTAAGAATTGAAATTCTGGGTCTGAGCTGGCCACTGTGGTTCATGCCTGTAATCCCAGCACTTTGGGAGGCTGAGGCAGGAGAATCACTTGAACCCAGAAGGCGGAGGTTGCAGTGAGCTGAGATCACACCACCGCACTGGGCAACAAGAGTGAAACTCTGTCCCAGAAAAAAACAAACAAACAAGAAAAAGAAATAAAGGACATTCTGGGTTTAGAATGAGGCAGAAGGTTGGGACTTATGCTTTTACCTGCTTTTTTTTTTTTTT
>NW_016108263.1:39586-41248 GCF_001604975.1 Cebus imitator
TTTTTTTTTTTTTTTTTTGTATTTTTAGCAGAGATGAGGTTTTACTACATTGATCAGGCTGGTCTCAAACGCTGACCTCAAGTGATCCGCCCGCCTTGGCCTCCCAGAATGCTGGGATTATGAGCACAAGCTACCTCACCTAGGCTGCCTGCTTTTCACTTCCATATCTCAAAATTCGGGGATTCAGGGGTTCTACGTTCCTGGTCATGAAGTGGGCTGGAAGCGAAGAGCTCAGTGAGTCTAAGTTCTGGGTCTTTTGAGGGAGAAACTCCAGTCTTATCCTTCTAGTATGTAAGAGAAGAAGTCTGCAGGTTTGAATTCTAGAAATTTACAGTCTGGGCCAGACGCAGTGGCTCTTGCCTGTAATCCCAGCACTTTGGGAGGCTGAGGTGGGTAGATCACCTGAGGTCAGGAGTTCAAGACCAGCCTGGCCAACATGGTGAAACCCTGTCTCTATTAAAAATACAAAATTATCCAGGCATGGTGGTGCATGCCTATAATCCCAACTATTTGGGAGTCTGAGGCAGGAGAATCTCTTGAACCCAGATGCAGAGGTTGCAGTGAGCTGAGATCGCGACATTGCACTCCAACTTGGGTGACAGAGCAAGACTCTGTCTCAAAAAAATTAGATAAATAAATTCACAGGTTCAGCACCTGTAAATTTGGACTTCTGTGGCTGAGGGAGGATGGGACTGGGGGCGCAGACTCCTGGGCCCTCACGGCCCGCCACTCCCATGTCTAGATCAAGCTGTCTGTGCCCAAGGCCGGCGAGGGTCTGGGAGCCTCATCGGGTGATGCCATATCAGGCACTGACCACAACAGCCTGGACTCCAGCCTGACGCGGGAGAAGATTGAGGCCAAGATCAAGGAGGTGGAGGAGAAACAGCCGGAGATGAAGTCAGGTTTCATGGCCTCCTTCTTGGACTTCCTCAAGTCAGGCAAGCGCCACCCACCACTCTATCAGGCGGGCCTGACGCCTCCGCTCAGCCCTCCCAAGAGTGTGCCACCCTCTGTGCCAGCCCGAGGCCTGCAGCCCCAGCCCCCTGCCACCCCCGCTGTGCCACACCCCCCACCTTCAGGAGCCTTTGGGCTTGGGGGCGCCCTGGAGGCTGCGGAGAGTGAGGGACTTGGGCTGGGCTGCCCTTCACCCTGCAAGCGGCTAGATGAGGAGCTGAAGCGGAACCTTGAGACGCTGCCTTCCTTCTCCTCGGATGAGGAAGACTCTGTGGCCAAGAACCGAGACCTGCAGGAGAGCATCTCCTCGGCCATCTCTGCCCTGGATGACCCCCCCCTTGCTGGGCCAAAGGACACCTCCACCCCAGAGGGGCCACCCTTGGCCGCTACAGCTGCAGTTCCAGCGCCACCCCCTCTTCCGGGGCTCCCCAGTGCCAACAGCAATGGCACTCCCGGTGAGTGCTGGGAAGGTGGTCTGGGAGTGGGGTGGAGCTTCAGGGTTGTTAGGGTCGCTGGATACAGCTATGCAGGTTACACACTGTTTAAGAGACAGCATTTCCTGGTCTACCTATAATTGAGGCTTGGTCGTTAAAAAAAAGAAAAAGAGACACCATTCATGTAGATGGAGTAAGGTCGCCTGTTTATGAAGGGACTTTCCTGATTGGGGGTACACAAGTGTTTTGAGGAAGGTGCATCTTTTTCTGATTT
>NW_016108263.1:43705-48491 GCF_001604975.1 Cebus imitator
CCATCTCAAAAAAAAAAAAAAAACCAGACAAGGAATTTGGAAACACAAAGACATTTCAGGACTGAGAAGAGCATTAGGGATGGGAGACAGGTCTCCTTCACAGCCACTGGAGGCAGAGTGGGTCTCTGGAGAGACTCTGGTAGGGTAGAAGGACCACTGGGAGCTCAGTGGCAGATACGGACAGAGGGGCTCTTGGTACAGAAAGCGATGTTTAAGGCACAAGAGGAACGGTGCCAGGAATGATAATAACGTCCAGGCCTGATGCCCCTGTCTCCCCCAGAGCCCCCGCTGCTGGAGGAGAAACCCCCACCCACTCCGCCTCCTGCCCCAACTCCTCAGCCTCAGCCTCAGCCTCCACCACCGCCTCCGCCGCCACAGCCAGCCCTGCCCTCACCACCCCCGCTGGTGGCCCCCACGCCCAGCTCACCACCGCCGCTGCCACCACCGCCACCGCCACCTCCACCAGCTGTGCCCTCGCCTCCACCGCCACCCCCACCAGCCGTGGCCCCACCGGCTGCCCCTCCCGAGGAGCCAGCTGCCGCCCCGTCCCCCGAAGACCCTGAGCTGCCCGACACCCGGCCCCTGCACCTGGCCAAGAAGCAGGAGACGGCGGCGGTGTGTGGGGAGACCGACGAGGAGGCCGGCGAGAGTGGTGGAGAGGGCATCTTCAGGGAGCGGGACGAGTTTGTCATCCGTGCCGAGGACATCCCTTCCCTCAAGGTGAGTCCCAGCCGTCTCCAGAAACCGGGCCTGATGGGTTGGGTCTTTTGAGTGTTTGTTGAGCGCCTGCTGGATGGCAGGCTTGTGTTGGGACCTGCAGATCTAGTCATGGCTGAGGCAGAATGGCTGGGCGCCCCTGGAATTCACAGTGCGACGGGGCCATAGAGATGGCGAGGACCTGCCGGCCTCAGAGGTGTTATTTGCGTATGTGTCTATACATGTGTTACCTATGTATAAGGTAAAGCAATTGCTAACGTTGATGCGGATACCCAGCTGTGGGTGGTATCTGCATAAAAGACCAGTACAAGCAGACGGGGTTCTGACCTTAGGGAGCTTCTAGTCTAATGGACCAGCCAAGAGAGGCGGGCTGCTTTGCCATTTACAGCACAGTGGTGGACATGTGAGTCACGACCTAGACTACCTGCAGATACACACGCATGTAACCCGGAAGTGTAATAGTGAAGTGGGCCAGACGCGGCGGCTTACACCTGTCATCTCAGCACGTTGGGAGTTTGAGACCAGCCTAGGCAACAGAGCAAAACCTTGTCTCTCAAACAAACAAGAAGTGAATCATTTGGGAATGCTTATTGTGTGTCAGGCTATATCTTTTTTTTTTTTTTCTGAGACGGAGTCTTGCTCTTGTCACTCAGGCTGGAGTGCGGTGGCTCAGTCCTCGGCTCACTACAAACTCCACCTCCCGGGTTCAAGTGATTCTCTCGCCTCAGCCTTCCGAGTAGCTGGGATTACAGGCGCATACCACCATGCCCAGCTAATTTTTGTATTTTTAGTAGAAATGGTTTAATCGTTAAATACGTAAATGCAGACCAACAGCCTGTTCACTGCTTCTAGTTATTCTACTGCAAGGGTTGGAAAACTATGGCCCCTAGGCCAAATCCAGCCCACGGCTTGTTTTTGTAAATAAAGTTTTATTGGCACACAACCATGCCCATTCATTTACATGTGTATAGCTGTTTTTCCCATATGGCAGAGAGCTGGGTAGTTAGCTGGCCCTCAGTGGCAAAAAATAGCTCTGGCGCATCATGAATAAGGTTTGCTGGTCTCTGCTGTCACTGGACAGATAGAATTGGATCAGAGGATTAATGTGCAAGGCGCTTGATGGGGTAGGTGTTATCAGCTGCCCGCGGAGTGCTCTGCGCAAGCGTGCGGCAGGGCAGGTGCTCAGGGGGTCAGCCCATTCTCACCCTGATGGTGGCACCGAAGCCAAGGCTGTTGTCCATGTCAGTCACTGTCATTGATTCTACTGATGATGAGACAAGATTATTATTTGGCCCTTAACGTACAGTGTGACATTTAATCTTGGCCAGGCGTGGTGGCTCACACCTTTAATCCTAGCACTTTGGGAGGCCAAGGTGGGCAGATCATCTGAGGTTAGGAGTTCGAGACCAGCCTGGCCAACATGGCGAAACCCTGTCTCTACTAAAAATAAAAAAAATTAGCCGAGTCTAGTGGTGTGCACCTGTAGTCCCAGCTATTTGGGAGGCTGAGGCAGAATTGCGTGAATCTGGGAGGCAGAGGCTGCACTGGGCTGAGATTGCGCCACTGTACTCCAGCCTGGCTGACAGAACGAGACTTCATCTCAAAAAAAAAAAAAAAAATAGAGCCATGTACCCATTACTCAGATTCCAACATCATCACATTTCCCTTAGTATTTTCTGTCCCCCACTGTACCCTGCCAATCCCAGATACCGTATCTTCTCATTTGTACCTTACTGTCTTTGTAATGCCTACAAAAGAACATTTCTTTCCTTCCTTCTTTCCTTCTTTCCTTCTTTCCTTCCTCCTTTCATTCTACCCTTCCTCCCTCCCTCCCTCTCTCTCTCTCTCTCTCTCTCTTTCTTTCTCTCTCTCTCTTTCTTTCTTTCTTCCTTTCTTCCTTTCTTTCTTTCCTTTCTTTCCTTTCTTTCTTTCTTTCTTTGCCTCACTGTTTTTGGCCAGGCTCATCTTGAACTCCTGAGCTCAGGTGATTGTCCTGCCTTGGCCTCCCGGAGTGTTGGGATTGCAGGCATGCACCACCGTACCTGACCAAAAGAACTCTTTTCTTTTCTTTCTTTTTCTTTTACTTTTCTTCACCCAGTCTCGCTGTGTCACCAGGCTGGAGTGCAGTGGCGCAGTCTTGGCTTGCTGTAACCTCCACCTCCCAGGTTCAAGCAATTCTCCTGCTTCAGCCTCCCGAGTAGCTGGGACTACACGTGTGCACCACCACGCCACGCTAGTTTTTTTGTCTTTAAGTAGAGACGGGGTTTCACCATGTTGGCCAGGCTGGTCTCATGCCCAGCCAAAAGAACATTCCTAAGAGATTTGTAAGTCATGTAGGAAAATGCCAGAATGATTACCCATGACCTAGCCTGGTGTTCCCAGCACCTGCAGTCTCCGGTGTCCTTCCCTCCCTGGTCCTCCTGCATCCCATGGCTGTCCTGGTCCCCTTGATGCCCTGTGTGTATTACTTCAGTTTGTGTGCATGATTTCTTTAAATCACGGAAGTTAATTTAGCCATCAGCCTGGGATAGGTGAGGAATGGGGTGAGTGAACAACAGTGATAGGAGTGTTGGTTGGGTTTGGTGGCTCTCGCCTGTAATCCCAGAACATGGAGAGGCTGAGGTGGGAGGATCGCTTGAGGCCAGGAGTTGGAGACCAGCTGTGCAAATAGCAAGACCCCTCCCATCGACCAAAAACAATAAATAAATTAGCCAGGCGTGGTCTCAGCTACTTGGGAGGCTAAGGTGGCCGCATCGCTTGAGCCCAGGAGTTTGAGGCTCCGGTGAGCTGTCTGTGACCGCATCACAGCACAACAGACTCAGCGACAGAGTGAGACTCTGTCTCTGAAAAAGAAAAAAAAAAGAAATGTCTAGTACCTCCTGAGGAATAGCATTTTGGGCATGTCTCACTCAGGATTTCGTTTTATCTTTCTTTGTTTTTAAAATCATGATCACATACGTACCATGAAGTTTATTTTAACCATTTTTTAATTTTTTGAGACGGAGTTTCGCCCTTGTTTCCCAGGCTGGAGTGCAGTGGCGCGATCTCAGCTCACCGCAACCTCCACCTCACGGGGTTCAAGAGATTCTCCTGCCTCAGCCTCCCAAGTAGCTGAGATTATAGGCATGTGCCACCACACCTGGCTACTTTTGTCTTTATCTATTTATTTGGAGATGGAGTTTTGCTCTTATTGCCCAGGCTGGAGTGTAATGGCAAGATCTTGGCACACTGCAACCCCCACCTCCCAGGTTCAAGCGATTCTCCTGCCTCAGCCTCCCAAGTAGCTGGGATTACAGGCATGCGCCACCGCAGCCGGCCAATATTTTTTTGTGTTTTTAGTAGAGACAGGGTTTCTCCACGTTGGTCAGGCTGGTCTCAAACTCCCGACCTCAAGTGATCTGCCCGCCTTGGCCTCCCAGAGTGGTGGGATTATAGGCATGAGCCACTGCACCCAGCTACTTTTGTATTTTCAGTAGAGACGGGGTTTCTCTATCTTGGTCAGGTTGGTCCCAAACTCCCGTCCTCCACGCCTATAATTGCAGCACTTTGGGAGACCAAGGCTAGCAGATCGCCTAAGGCCAGGAGTTCGAGACCAGCCTGGTCAACATGGTGAAATCCCGTCTGTACTAAGAATACAAAAATTAGCTGGGCATGGTGATACGTGCCTGTAATCCCAGCTACTCGGGAGGCTGAGGCAGGAGAATTGCTTGAACCTAGGAGGTAGATGTTGCAGTGAGCTGAGATCATGCCACTGTACTCCAGCCTGGGCTGGGCTACAAGAGTGAAACTCTGTTTAAAAAAAAAAAAAGAATATTGACATTGTTGAACCACCATCACCACCATCCATCTCCAAGTTTTATATTTTTATATAAAAAGATAAACTTGGCTGAGCATGGTGGCAGGTGCCTATAATCCCAGCACTTTGGGAGGCTGAGGCAGGTGGATCACCTGAGGTCAGGAGTTTGAGACCAGGCTGGCCAACAGGGTGAAATCCCATATCTACTAAAAATATGAAAATTAGCTGGGTGTGGTGGCTGGCGCCTGTAATCCTAGCTACTCAGGAGGCTGA
>NW_016108263.1:48801-58139 GCF_001604975.1 Cebus imitator
CCCAGCGACTCAGAAGGCTGAGGCAGGAGAATTGCCTGAACCCAGGAGGCGGAGGTTGCGGTGAGCTGAGATCGTGCCATTGCACTCCAGCCTGGGTAACAAGAGCGAAACTCTGTCTCAAAAAAAAAAAAAAAGATCATTATAGAGACTACTACTAGTAGCGTTTTACAGGGACGGAAACTGAGGCTCACACAGGTAAAACATCCTCCTGACTGGGTTAGGTGTCCCTGTGTTGCCCAGGCTGGAGTGTGTGGCATGATTTCAGCTCGGTGCAACTTCCACCTCTGTGGTTCAAGCGATTCCTGTGCCTCAGCCTCCCGAGCAGCCGGGATTACAGAGGAGCCCACGAACGCTCAACTAATTTTTATATTTTTAGTGGAGACGGGGTTTCACCATGTTGGCCAGGCTGGTCTCAAACTCCTGGCCTCAGGGGATCTGCCCGCCTCAGCTTCCCAAAGTGCTGGGGTTATGGGAGTGAGCCACTGTGCCCGGCCTGTTATCCTCATTTTATAGGGAAGGAAACCAAGGCACAGAGAGGTAAAGGAGCCTTCCCAGGCTTCTGCAGCTCGGAATCCACACCCAGCTCTGCTGGCACTAAGAACCCATATTCTTTTTTTTTTTTTTTTTTTTTTTTTTATTTTTTGAGACAGAGTCTTGCTCTGTCACCTGGTGTGATCTCAGCTCACTGCAACCTCCACCTCCCAGGTTCTAACAATTCTGCTGCCTCAGCCTCCCGAGTAGCTGGGACTACAGGTGTGTGCCACCACACCAGGTTAATTTTTTGTATTTTTAGTAGAGATGGGGTTTCACCATGTTAGCTAGGATGGTCTCGAGCCCCTGACATGATCTGCCAGCCTCAGCCTCCCAAAGTACTGGGGTTACAGGCGTAAGCCACCGTACCCAGCCTAGGAACCCATATTCTTATCCCCTGACTCAGCCGTGCACCATGTACGTTCTAGTCAAACGCAGCTGACGCGGTGCTGGGTGGCATGAACAGGGCCCTGGGGCAGGGAGCTTGACCATCCCCATTTTACAGATGGAGAAGTTCACGTTCAGGGAAAGGGAGTCCGTCGGCTGGCCGGTACCAACCTGGGATTGGAGCCAGGGCCATCTGACACCACCTCCCAGCTGGCGCGGGGCAGGGGAAGGGGCCAGGCGAGGACTCAGATGCTTAAAATACAACTTGAATGTACATTATAATGAGAGACAAAGCCCCACGCCTGAGTCACACATACAGACCTTGGGGACTCATTTGTGGGCCTGGAGACGGGGCAGGCTCCTGGCGTAGTTAAGAGCTCAGCTTTCGTTTAACCTAACTCAAATCTCTGCCATTTATTCTTATTTTTTTTGTTGTTGTTTTTTTGAGACAGTCTCTGTCACCCAGGCTGGAGAGCAGTGGCATAATCATAGCTTACTGCAGCCTCAAACTCCTGGGCTCAAGCAATCCTCCCTCCTCAGCGTCTCAAGTAACTAGGGCTATAAGCATCTAACATCATGCTGGCAAGTTTTTTTTATTTCTTAAATAGAGACTGGAGTCTCACTGTGTTGCCCAGGCTGGTCTTGAAGTCTTGGGCTCAAGCAGTCCTCCCATCTCAGCCTCCCAAAGTGCTGATACTGCCGGTGTGAGCCACTGTCTGGACGTTTGTTTTCTCTTATACCATCCCTTTTTTTTTTAGACTTAGTCTCGTTCTGTCTCCCAGGCTGAAGTGCAGTGCTGCAATCCTGGCTCACTGAAACTTCCGCCTCCTGGGTTAAAGTGATTCCACTGCCCCAGAGTCCCGAGCAGCTGGGACTACAGGCATGTGCCACCACACCCAGCTAATTTTTGTATTTTTAGTAGACACGAGGTTTTACCACATTGGACAGGCTGGTCACGAACTCCTGACCTCGTGATCTACCCGCCTCAGCCTCCCAATGTGCTGGGATTACTGGTGTGAGCCACCAAGCCCGGCCCAATCCTATGGATACTTTATATTCATCAAACACATCCATTGGGTCAGCCACATTTCAAGTGCTCAAGTCTGTCATCCCGGGCACAGTGGCTTAATCCTGCAATCCCAGCACTTTGGGAGGCTGAGGCGGGCAGATCACTTGAGCCCAAGAGTTTGAGATCAGCCTGGGCAACATAGTGAGACCCGGTCTCTATACAAAATTCCAAAAAACTTAACGAGACATGGTGGTGCCCGCCTGTGGTCCCAGCTACTAGAGAGGCTGATGTGGGAGAATCCCCTGAGCCCGGGAAGTTGAGGTTGTAGTGATCCATGATTATGCTGCTGCACTCCAGCCTGGGTGACAGAGAATGTGATCCTGTCTCAAAATAAAAAAAAAATCAATCTCAAAAGCTCAAGAACCACTTGTGAGGATGAGCTGCCAAATTGATAGGGCCAGACTAGCCCATTCTCCTTCCCCGTCTGTAAACCGGGACTGTTGCTGCGGTTGTTGTAAGAGCTGGGCAGCCTGTATACTCCAAGCATGGAAAAGAGGTGGAGGCCGGGCGCAGTGGCTCCTGCCTGGAATCCCAGCACTTTGGGAGGCTGAGGTCAGTGGATTGCTTGTACTCAGGAGTTTCAACACCAGCCTGGTCCATATGGCGAAACCCCATCTCTACTAAAAATACAAAAAAATAGCCAGGTGTGGTGGCACATGCCTACACTCCCAGCTACTCAGGAGGCTGAGGTAGGAGAATCACCCGAGATTGCTCCATTGTACTCCCACCTGGGTAACTGGAGTGAAATCCTATCTCAAAAAAAAAAAGTTGACCGGGCATGGTGGCTCAAATCTATAATCCCAGCACTTTGGGAGGTCAAGGTGGGTGGATCACTTGAGGTCAGGAGTTTAAGACCAGCCTGGCCAACATGGTGCAATCTCGTCTCTACTAAAAATATAAAAATTAGCTGGGTGTGGTGGCAGGCCCCTGTAATCCCAGCTACTTAGGAGGCTGAGGCAGGAGAATTGCTTAAATTCAGGTGGCGGAGTTTGCAGTGAGCCAAGATCGCGCCTCTGCACTCCAGCCTGGGTGACAGAGCAAGACTGTGTCTCAGAAAAAAAAAAAAGTTCTGCTGAGCACAGTGGCTGACACCTGTAATCCCAGCACTTTGGGAGGCTGAGGTGGGCCGATCGCATGTCAGGAGTTCGAGACCAGCCTGACCAACATGGTGAAACCCTGTCTCTACTAAAAATACAAAAATTAGCCAGGTGTGGTGACGGGTGCCCATAATCCCAGCTCCCCGGGAGACTGAGGCAGGAGAATCGCTTGAACCTGGGAGGCAGAGTATGCAGTGAGCAGAGATCACGCCATTGCACTCCAACCTGGGTGACAGAGCAAGACTCCGTCTCAAAAAAAAAAAAAAATGTTCATTGGGTAGAGAAGAATGTGGTGTTGGGGCTGTCCAAGCAGAGGAAACAGCTGTGCAAAGGTCCTGTGGTGAGGGAAGGCATGCTCTGTTTGAGGTGTGCAGGAACGCGAGGCGTTGAGTGGCTGGACAGAGCGCTGGGGCTGGGCTGGGCTGGGCTGGGCAGGTGGGCAGGGCCCAGCCACGTGGGACTTGGATGCAGGGGTGAGTTCCATGGGTGCTGTTGGAAGACATTAGGCTCTGTGCCATTTTGAGCCCCTGGCCAGCAGGGAGGTGACTGAGTAATTGTTCAGGCCTGGACGGGTACTCTGTCCACAGCCTCTGTCCTGAGACTGACTCCGTGGTAATGGGACCCTGCAGCTTTCTCATTAATACCAAGTCTGAGCATCTCTAGCTCAGTGGCCTAACACCCCCACTGCTTGCGCTACACGTCTTAGATTGTCACAGTGCAGATTCCCAGGAGAAAATCTGGTTGTTTCTGCTCAGCCTATAGGGCCAAGATGAGGTCACTGGCTGGGTGTGGTGGCCCACGCCTGTAATCCCAACACTTTGGGGGCCTGAGATAGGAGGATTACTTGAACCTTGGAGTTTGGCCTGCCATGGTAAACCCCGTTTCTTTTTTTTTTTTTTGAGAGGGAGTCTTGCTCTGTTGCCCAGGCTAGAGTGCTGTGGTGTGATCTCAGTCCACTGCAAACTCCGCTTCCCACGTTCAAGCGATTCTCCTGCTTCAGCCTCCCGAGTCGCTGGGATTACAGACGCAAGCCATCATGCCTGGCTAATTTTTTTTTCTTTTTTTGAGACAGTGCTTGCTCTGTTACACATGCTGGAGTGCAGTGGCGGGATCTTGGCTCACTACAACCTCCGCCTCCCGGGTTCAAGCAATTCTTCTGCCTCAGCCTCCTGGGTAACTGAGACAACAGGTGTGCACCACCATGCCAGGCTAATTTTTATATTTTTAATAGAGATGGGGTTTCACCATGTTAGCCAGGCTGGTCTTGAGCTGCTGAACTCATGATCCGCCCGCCTCGGCCTCCCAAAGTGCTGAGACTACAGGCGTGAGCCACCAAGCCTGGGCCCCCCACCCCCCGCTTATTTTTTTAAAGACTCAGTCTCACTCTTGTCCTCCAGGCTGGAGTGTAATGGTGCGATCTTGGCTCACTGCAACCTCTGCCTCCCAGGTTCAAGTGATCCATCCTCCTGTCTCAGCCTTCTGAGTAGGTGGGATTACAGGCGCCTGCCACCGCGCCCTGCTAATTTTTGTATTTTTAGTAGAGATGGAGTTTCACAGTGTTGGTCAGTCTTGTCCCAAACTCCTGACCTCAGGTGATCCATCCACCTCAGCCTCCCAAAATGCTGGGATTATAGGCATGAGCCACCGCACCTGGCCGTGAAACCCCATTTCTACAAAAAATACAAAAATTATCCAGCAGTGGTGGCGTGTACCTGTAGTCCCAGCTACTTGGTGGTTAGGGGGCTGAGGCAGGAGGATCACTTGAGCCTAGGAAGTTGAGACTATAGGGAGCTATGGTCACAACTGTGCCACTGCACTCCAGCCTGAGTGACAGAGTGATACACTGCCTCAAAAGAATTAAAAAAAAAAAAAAAGGCCAGGCTTACGCCTATACATCCAATACTTTGGGAGGCCGAGTCAGGTGGATCACCTGAGGTCAGCAGTTTGAGACTAGCCATGCTACCATGGTGAAACCCTGTCTCTACTAAAAATACAAAAAATTAGTTGGGAGTAGTGGTGAATGCCTGTAATCCCAACTACTTGGGAGGCTGAGGCAGGAGAATCGCTTGAACCTGGGAGGCGGAGGTTTCAGTGAGCTGAGATTGCATCACTGCACTCCAGCCTGGGCGACAAGAGTGAAACTCCATCCAAAAAAAAAAAAACAGAGAGAGGTAAGTGATTTGCCTGCTGGTTAGCTCCCCAGGTCAAATCTCCAGTCAGTTGTGGGTTCCACTGAGTAGGAGGCTGTGGCCCAGGCCACTTTTCTAGTAATCTGCAGTGGGCGTGGTCAGTGATGTGAGTGACATGGGGAAGGGCAGGATGGGTGGGGCTTGCGGATTGACTGGCCCATTTTGGGGAACAGGCAAGGGTGAACCAGGGTCAGGCCTGATGACTGGGTGTGAGTGGGGATGCTGGGAGGAAAAGTGGTTTGAGGAGTCGGGCGCGCGGTGGCTCACACTTGTAATCCCAGCACTTTGGGAAGCTGAGGCGGGTGGATTACCTGAGGTGGGGAGTTTGAGACCAGCCTGACCAACATGGAGAAACCCTGTTTCTACTAAAAATACAAAAATTAGCCGAGTATGGTGGCACATGCCTGTAGTCCCAGCTAATCGGGAGGCTGAGGCAGAATTGCTTGAACCTGGGAGGTGGAGGTTGCTGTGAGCCGAGATCGCGCCACTGCATTCCAGCCTGGGTAACAAGAGCGAAACTCTATCTCAAAAAAAAAAGTGATTACCCGGGAGGAGGAGGAGGTTGCAGTGAGCTGAGATCGCGCCACTCACTCCAGCCTGGTGCCTGGCGACCGTGTGAGACTGTCTCAGAAAAAACAAAAACAAACCAAAAAAAAGTGATTTGAGGGAAGGTACCAAGCCCAGTGAGGATGTGCTGAGCCAGAGGGCCTGACTCCAGCTACGGTGTCAGCAGGTCCCTCAGAGGAAGCTGACACAGGGAGTGGAAGAGGGGAGAGGGAGGGGCTGTCTCCCCGTGCTGCCAAGATGCTCCGATGGCTTCCTCAACCTATTACTTTTTATTTTTTATTTACCTATATATTTTTTTGAGATGGAGTCTTGCTCTTTCGCCAGGCTAGAGTGCAGCGATGAGATCTCGTGGTGTGATCTCAGCTCACCGCAACCTCCACCTCCTGGGTTCAAATGATTCCCCAGCCTCAGCCTCCCACGTAGCTGGGACTATAGGCATGTGTTACCAGGCCTGGCTAATTTTTTGTGTTTTAGTAGAGACGGGGTTTCACCATGTTGGCAACGATGGTCTCGGTCTCCTGACCTCATGATCCGCCCACCTTGGCCTCCCAAAGTGCTGGGATTACAGGCATGAGCCACTGAGCATGGCCTGCTATTTTTCTTTTGAGACAGGGTCTTGCTGTATTGCCCAGGCTAGAGTGCAGTGGTGTGATCTCAGCTGACTGCAACCTCCACCTTCCAGATTCAGGCGACTCGGAAGCTGGGATTACAGGCATGCATGACTGCGCCCAGCCAATTTTTGTATTTTTGTGGAAGTGGGGTTTCACCATGTTGGCGGGGCTGGTCTCAAACGTCTGACTTCAAATGAACCGCCCACCTTGGCCTCCCAAAGTGTTGGGATTATAGTCATGAGCTATGCTGCTCAGCCTGGCGCCCCTTTTGAAGACGTGTACCATCCAGGGACTCTTTGGCATCCGTCACCTATTCCGGGAAGCATTCTTGGATTCAGTTTAAATTCAAGGCCGAGCACAATGGCTGATGCCTGTAATCCCAGCACTTTGGAGGGCTGAGGTTCGAAGATCACCTGAGGTCAGGAGTTCAAGACCAGCCCAGCCAACATGGCGAAACCCTGTCTCTACTAAAAATACAAAAATTAGCTGGGTGTGGTGGCGGGTACCTGTAACCTCAGGCTACTAGGGAGGCTGAGGCAGGAGAATTGCTTGAACCCAGGAGGCAGAGGGTGCGGTGAGCCAAGATCGCGCCTCTGCACTCCAGCCTGGGTGACAGAGCAAGACTGTGTCTCAGAAAAAAAAAAAAGTTCTGCTGAGCACAGTGGCTGACACCTGTAATCCCAGCACTTTGGGAGGCTGAGGTGGGCCGATCGCATGTCAGGANAAAAAAAAAAAAAAAAAAAATTTGAGTTCCCTCCTCCAGGCTTCTTAAGTATCCAGGGAATTGGCATTAGGACTTTTATGACTTGTACTGTTGTTTCTTGGGTTTGTATCAGCGCCCAGCCAGGGCACACACAGACTGCAGGGTGGTGATGGTCAGTGCGCAGGTGTTTGTGGGGTGGGGGGAGCAGAGATAGGGAGCCTTACTGTCACTGTGTCTTCCCTGCTGTGGACATGCTGATGAAATGGTCTCAGGTTACCTCACCTGCCTCTTCTTGGCACAGACCACAAACTCTGTTTTGTTTATTTGCTTGTCTGTCTCATTACCTCTGTTGCTAACCTCTGTGAGAAGGCTTTTTCAGTGTCTTAGACCCTTCAGGCTGCTATGTTGGAATACCATAGACTGAGTGGCTTATAAGCAACAGAGATTTGGCAGGGCTTGGTGGCTCACGCCTGTAATCCCAGTACTTTGGTAGCCCGAGACAGGTGGTTCACCTGAGGTCTGCAGTTCAAGACCAGCCTGACCAATACGGTGAAGCCCTGTCTCTACTAAAACACAAAAATTAGCTGGACATGGTGGCAGGTGCCTATAGTCTCAGCTACTCAGGAGGCTGAAACGGGACAGTTGCTTGAACCCGGGAGGCAGAGGGTGTGGTGTAGCTGGTTGCTGAGTAGCTGGGACCATAGGCCCACACCACCATACCCGGATAATTTTTTGTATTTTAGTAGAGACAGGGTTTCTCCATGTTGCCCAGGCTGGACTTAAACTCCTGAGCTCGGGCAATCTGCCTGCCTCAGCCTCCCAAAGTGCTGGGATTACAGGCTTGAGCCACTGCGTCCGGCCTCTAGCTAATTTTTATATTTTCAGTAGAACCAGTGTTTCACTATGTTGGCCAGGCTGGTCTCCAACTCCTGTCCTCAAGTGATCCGCCCACCTCTGCCTCCCAAAGTGTAGGGATTACAGGCATGAGCCACGCTACCTTCCCCAGACTGGAGACAGTTTTATGAGGGCATTAACTTATTTATTTATTTATTTTTTTCTTCTTTTCTTTTCTTTCTTTCTTTCTTTCTGAGATGGAGTCTCGCTCTATCGCCCAGGCTGGAGTGCAGTGAGTGGCGTGATCTTAGCTCACTACAACCTCCACCTCCTGGGTTCAAGAGATTCTCCTGCTTCAGCCTCCCGAGTAGCTGGGACTACAGGAGCGTGCCAGCACGCTCGGCTAATTTTTTGTATTTTTAGTAGAGACAGGGTTTCCCTGTGTTAGCCAGAATGGTCTGGATCTCCTGACCTCGTGATCCGCCCACCTCGACCTCCCAAAGTACTGGGATTAGAGGCGTGAGCCACTGCGCCTGGACTGGAGACAGTTTTCTAAGGGCACTAATTTCGTTCATGAGGCTCTGTCCGTATGACCTAATCACCTCTGAAAGGTCCTCAGCTTCTAATACCATCATTTTGGGGATTAGGTTTCACGATAAGAATCTGATGTGGCAACCAGGCACTATGGCTCATAGTAATCCCAGCACTTTGGGAGGCCGAAGCAGGAGCATCACTTGAGCCCCGGAGTTCAATACCACGCTGGTCAACATGACGAAATCCCGTCTCTGCAAAAACATTTAGCCACATGTGGTGGTGCACACCTGTGGTCCCAGCTACTTGGGAGGCTGAGGCAGGAGGATCACTTGAGCCCAGGGGTTGGAGGCTGCCACGAACCATGATTGTGCCATTGCACTCCAGCCTGGGCAACAGAGTGAGACTCTGTTTCAGAAAAGAAAAAAAGAGAATTACAGGGGGACACAATCAGACCCCCACAGGGCATGTGGCTCACAACTGTAACCTCTTGTCCCGCATGGTACATGGCAGCCGGTGCTCAGAGATTGTCATTATTCTGAGTCGCATGGGAAGCTTTAGGCTTTCATACTGTAATTCAATAGTGACTCCAACTGTACAGCCTAAGAACAAGCAGCCCTATCCAGGATACTGGGCGGGCAGGAGGGGACAGGGCCAAGTTCGAGCTGCACACAGAGCTGAACACATCCTGGGGCTAGAAGGTTTTTGTTGGTGGCCAGGCACAGTGGCTCACGCCTGTAATCCCAGCACTTTAGGAGGTTGAGGCAGGTGGATCCGAGGTCAGGAGTTTAAGACCATCCTGGCCAAGATGGTGAAACC
>NW_016108263.1:58454-64055 GCF_001604975.1 Cebus imitator
ATTCTCCTGCCTCAGCCTCCCAAGTAGCTGAAATTAACAGGCACAGGCCACCATACCCGGTTAATTTTTGTATCTTTAGTAGAGATGGGGTTTCACCCTGTTGGCCAGGATGGTCTCGATCTCCTGACCTCCCGTCCTGCCTCCCGTCTCTGCCTCCCAAAGTGCTGGAATTACAGGCGTGAGCCACCATGCCTGGTCTGTCTCTGCCTTCTCTCAAAGGGGATGTTGAGGGAGGCCAGTGGGTTGGGGAGTAGGGGCAAGAGTTACAGGAATGAGGGCTGACCTTGCCGGCCTCACCACACCCCTCCTCCTCAGCTGGCGTTGCAGACGGGGCGCGAACCCCCACCCATCTGGCGAGTCCAGAAGGCCCTTCTGCAGAAATTCACTCCGGAGATCAAGGACGGCCAGAGGCAGTTTTGTGCCACTAGTAATGTAAGCCGGCAAAGGGAACCAAGGATTTAGGGGGCCCGGGGCGGGGTATCTAGAGCTGGGGTTTCCCTTAGCGTGGCTGTGACTTGCTCTGTGGTGTCTCTGGAAGGGGGCCCCCTGCTGCGGGCAGGCTCCGGGCAGCTGCCCAGGTAGCCCAGGGCGCGGGAGTGTTGGCCATCCAGCTGGGCAGTGTCAAGAACTTCCTCATGTGCCTCTTTCTCCCCGTAGTATTTGGGGTATTTTGGGGACGCAAAAAATCGGTACCAGCGCCTCTATGTAAAGTTCCTGGAAAATGTCAATAAGAAGGACTACGTGAGGGTCTGTGCTCGGAAACCCTGGCATCGACCCCCAGTGCCTGTCAGGTACCAACCATGGGGACACCGGGGCAGGCAGCACGCAGCACCGATGGGCATGGGGATGGAGCATGCGAGAGAGGGGGCTGGGGGGTTGGGGACAGAGAGAGGGGACAGAGACCACAGAGGGGAGAACAGACGCCCAGAGAGAGAGAAGAGGGGCAGAGACCCAGAGAGAGAGGGAGACAGACCCAGAGAGAGAGGGACAGAGACCCAGAGACGGAAGAGGGCAGAGACTCAGAGAAGGATACGGGGACCTAGACACCTAGAAAGAGAGGGGAACAGAGACCCAGAGAGAGAGAGGGACAGACACCCAGAGAAAGGGACAGACCCAGAGAGAGGAGGCGGATAGATCCAGAGAGAAAGGACAGAGACCCAGAGGCAGGGGACAGAGACCCACTGAGAAGGGTTCAGAGTCCCAGAGACATGTGGGAGACGGAGACTCAGAAGGAGACAGAGTCCCAGAGAAAAAGAGGGACAGAGACAGGGAGGACAGAGACCCAGAGAAAGGGTGACAGAGACTCAGAGAAGGATACAGGGACCCAGATACTTAGAGAGAGAGGAGAACAGAGACCCAGAGAGAGAGTGGGGCAGATACACAGAAAGAGAGGGGGACAATATGAGAGAAGCCGTTTCCGTGCTTAGGACACTGAGCAGGGGTCCTAAGGAGAAGAATCTGGGTTCTTGGGGGCTGCTGACTATAGCCCCTTCTCTGTTCCCTTCTAGACGCTCCGGGCAGGCCAAGAACCCCACATCTGCTGGGGGTAGCTCCATACCTCCCCCTAAGGCCCCAGCACCACCTCCCAAGCCTGAGACCCCTGAAAAGACAACATCTGAGAAGCCCCCAGAGCAGACGCCTGAGACAGCCATGCCTGAGCCCCCTGCCCCTGAGAAGCCCTCCCTCCTGCGGCCTGTGGAGAAGGAAAAGGAGAAGGAGAAGGTGACACGTGGGGAGCGGCCACTGCGGGGCGAGCGGGCCACCAGCGGAAGGCAGACGCGGCCAGAGCGGAGTCTCGCCACGGGACAGCCTGCCACCTCCCGGCTGCCTAAGGCCCGGCCCACCAAGGTGAAGGCTGAGCCGCCCCCTAAGAAGAGGAAGAAATGGCTGAAGGAGGCGGGGGGCAATGCTGCGGCAGGCGGGGCCCCACCAGGCAGCTCCTCAGACTCGGAGTCCTCTCCTGGAGCCCCCAGCGAGGACGGTGAGGCTCCAGGCAGACTGAGGGCTGCAGGGTGGATGGATGGGAAGGGGGCATAGGTGAGGGCTGTCCAGAGACCTCCAGGTAGCCTCAGCAGGACAGCAACAACCAGTATGTTACAGTTAACGGCCATAGCTGACAGTCATGGGGCATCTGACTACACAACAGGCTGCCTCCCAAGAACCTGTCGAGGGCCGGGCGCGGTGGCTCACGCCTGTCATCCCAGCACTTTGGGAGGCTGAGCGGGTGTATCACGAGGTCAGGAGATCGAGACCATCCCAGCCATGGTGAAACCCCACCTCTTCTAAAATACAAAAGATGAGCCAGGCATGGTGGTGTGCACCTGTAGTCCCAGCTACTCAGGAGGCTGAGGCAGGGGAATCGCTTGAACCTGGGAGACAGAGGTTGCAGAGAGCCAAGATCGCACCACTGCGCTCCAGCCTAGGCAACAGGCTGGACTCTGTCTCAAAAAAAAAAAAAAAAGAACCTAATGGATGTTAATTTGTGTGATTTTCACCCATCCTAGGAGGTGGCTACCGTTATCCTCATCTACAGATGAGGAAACCAAAGCACCAAGAGAGGGCAGCACAGTCTGTATTTGGTGCTCACCAGGTGGCAGTTGAGCCCAAGGTGCCTTGGACTCTGTTCTTCAGTGCTGTGTTCTGCCTTGTAAAAGGCAGGGTTTAGGGGCTGAGGAAGATGTGGGACTAGATGTCTGTCTTGGAGGCTCTGTGATGATGGGGTTTCCTGTGAGGCCCTGGCTGACCCTGAGAAAGAGGCATAACCTCTTGTGCCTTAGTGACCTCACCTGTAAAATGGGTTCATAAGAGACGAAGCTCACAGGACAGTGCTGGTTTCTGGTAGACACTGCTGTGAACTCCACGGCTGCCCGGCACACTGCCACATCCCCAGAGCTTACAATGATGTCTGGTGAGGCCGGGCGCAGTGGCTCACGCCTGTAATCCCAGCACTTTGGGAGGCTGAGGAGGGTAGATCACCTGAGGTCAGGAGTTCGAGACCAGCCTGGCCAACATGGTGAAACCCCATCTCTACTAAAAAAATATAAAAATTAGCTGGACGTGGTGGTGGGCACCTGTAATCCTAGCTACTTGGGAGGTTGAGGCAGGAGAATCGCTTGAACCCAGGAGGCAGAGGTTGCGGTGAGCTGAGATGGTGCCATTGCACTCCAGCCTGGGCAACAGAGCAAGACTCTGTCTTAAAAAAAAAAAAAAATCCCTGATGTAGCAGGGAGATATATGAAAAATAAAAGGCTCTTAGGGATTGGACCTCTGGCCATCAGACTTCCCAGGGGGGATCCTCACCTCTTTTCCTTTTCTTTGGGTTTTTTTTTTTTTTTTTTTTTTGAGATGGAGTCTCACTGTGTTCGCCAGGCTGGAGTGCAGTGGCACAACCTAGGCTTACTGCAACCTCTGCCTCCTGGGTTCAAGCGGTTCTCCTGCCTCAGCGTCCCGAGTAGCTGGGACTATCGGTGTGCACTACCATGCCTGGCTCATTTTTATATTTTTAGTAGAGATAGGGTTTCACCATGTTGGCCAGGCTGGTCTGTAACTCCTGACCGCAGGCAATCCGCTCACCTCAGCCTCCCAAAGTGCTGGGATCACAGGCGTGAGCCACCACTCCTGGCCCTCCTCTTTTCCTTTTCTACCTATCAGCCCCAAAACTAGGCAGTTCCTAGCCCTGCCCGCCCCCATGCCGTCCACTCTTTCCCAGGCCTGCCCAGCTCAGCCCCGTCCTCTGCTCCCAGCCCTGCTCTACGTTTCCTCTTTCATACCTGGTCCATCAGCATGAACTTCAGCCTCTCTCCTCCAGTCTGTCCCCAGCTTGGCTTTAGAGGGGTCTTTCTACACTTGTACTCACCCCTCCTCTGCTCTCAGCTTTCCCATGGCTCCCTAGTACCCACCAGAAAAAGCCCTTGCCCTTTCTGCCTCGTGTTGAAGGCCCAGTACATCCGGCCTACACTGACCTGTGCAATCCCAGCTCCCATCTCCTCCCTCAGCCTTGCCCGTTTATGATCTGACCTCTGTGACTGGATTCGCTCTTTTGGAAACCAACAGTGCGGCTTCTTTAGACTTAAGTGAAGCCACAGTTAAGTGCTCTGAGCTGTCCCTCATGGCTCAACCTTTTTTTTTTTTTTTTTTTGAACGAGTTTCACTCATGTTACCCAGGCTGGGGTGCAATGGCGCGATCTCGGCTCACCGCAACCTCCGCCTCCTGGGTTCAGGCAATTCTCCTGCCTCAGCCTCCTGAGTAGCTGGGATTACAGGCACGCGCCACCATGCCCAGATAATTTTTTGTATTTTTAGTAGAGACGGGGTTTCACCATGTTGACCAGGATGGTCTCGATCTCTTGACCTCATGATCCACCCGCCTCGGCCTCCCAAAGTGCTGGGATTACAGGCTTGAGCCACCGCGCCCGGCATGGCTCAACCTTTGTTTGACCTGATGCCTCCTGTGAGCCGCTTTTTTTTGAGATAGAGTCTCGCTCTGTCGCCCTGGCTGGAGTGCAGTTGTACAATCCCAGCTCACTGCAACCTCTGCCTCCTGGGTTCAAGCAGTTCTTGGCCTCAGCCTCCTGAGTAGCTGGGACTACAGGTGCCTGCCACCATGCCCAGCTCATTTTTGTATTTTTAGTAGAGACGAGGTTTCACCATCTTGGCCACGCTGGTCTCGAACTCGTGATCTCGTGAACCACCACCTCAGCTTCCCAAAGTGCTGGGATTACAGGTCTGAGCCATTGCACCTGGTCCTGTGAGTTTCTCTTTTTCTTTTTTCAGATGCGTTTCACTTTGTCACCCAGGCTGTGCAATGGTGCAATCTTGGCTCACTGCAACCTCCACCTCCTGGGTTCAAATGACCCTCCTGCCTAAGCCTCCTGAGTAGCTGCGATTACAGGCGTGCGCTACCACCTGGCTAATTTTTGTTATTTTATTAGAGACAGGGTTTCACCACATTGGCTGGGCTGATCTCGATCTGACCTCAGGTGATCTGCCTCGGCCTCTGAAAGTGCTGGGATTACAGGCATGAGCCACCAAACCCACCTTACCTAAGCTTCTTGCAGTGCCTGTGATTCTGCCTTGAGAGCACGTGGTACTGGCGCTTGCCTGGTCAGTCTTTCCCAGCAGACTTGGACGTCCCTAAAGCAGGGATTTATCTCCTGGTCTCCAGTGTTGAGAACAGCATCTGCCACACAGGAGGTCTCTGGGGAAGGTGGGATAATGAGCCTTCTCCCTGTCTTTCCCGAAGAGCGGGCAGTGCCTGGGCGTCTACTGAAAACCCGGGCGATGCGGGAGATGTACCGGAGCTATGTGGAGATGTTGGTGAGCACGGCACTTGACCCCGACATGATCCAGGCCCTTGAGGACACGCATGGTGAGCCGGGGCCGGGGAGGACGGGTGGGGATGACTCTGATCTGAGGGAGGAGGAGCTGAGGCCTGGACCTGGTCTGAGAGAGGAGGGACTGGGCCCTGGAGTCCTGGGTCTGATGGAGGAGGTCCCTGGGTCCGAGGGAGAAAGGGCTGGGGGCCTGGACCCCGTGTCTGAAGGAGGAGGGGCTGGGTGCCTGGACTCCTGGGTCTGAGGGAGGAGGGGCTGGGGGCCTGGA
>NW_016108263.1:64787-66678 GCF_001604975.1 Cebus imitator
GAGGGAGGAGAGGCTGGGGGTCTGGAGCCCTGGGTCCGAGGGAGGAGGGGTGGGGGCCTGGACCCCTGGGTCCGAGGGAGGAGGGGCTGGGGCCTGGACTCCTGGGTCTGAGGGAGGAGGGGCTGGGGTGTGGACTCCTGGGTCTGAGGGAGGAGGGGCTGGGGTGTGGACTCCTGGGTCTGAGAGGAGGTACTGGGGGTCTGGACTCCAGGGTCTGAGGGAGGAGGGGCTGGGGTGTGGACTCCTGGGTCTGAGAGGAGGTGCTGGGGGTCTGGACTCCACGGTCTGAGGGATGAGGGGGCTGGGGGCCTGGACTCCTAAGTCTGAAGCAGGAGGGGGCTTGGGCCTGTGCTTTTGTCTCTGAGTGGGAAGGGATTTGGGGACCCAGACTCTGTGACCCCACCTTGGCCCCAGTGCCTTGCGGGGCTATGGCCTTCCTGACACCCTGTCCTTGTCCATCAGATGAGCTGTACCTGCCCCCCATGCGGAAGATAGACGGCCTGCTGAATGAGCACAAGAAGAAGGTCCTGAAGCGGCTGTCGCTAAGCCCGGCCCTGCAGGTGCCTGGGGGTCGGGGCAGGGGGCGTCCGGGGCCCAGGGTCCACATGGAAAAGACACATACACGTCGGCCTCTGTGGGGAGGGGTGATCCTTGGAAGGAGATCGTCCTCCTGGGCTCAGATGGGAGAACAGTTGAGGATAAGACTGTCAGGAGATCTCTGGTTTCTCAACAGCCATGAAGCCCACGTGGGGAGGAGCTGTGAGCCTTGGGGTGGTGGAGGGGTGGCTCTGAAGGGCGGGGCTGTTAGTGCAGAGTACCAGTTTGAAGCCAAACACAGACTAGGCCTGGCTGGGCGTGGTGGCTCACGCCTGTAATCGCAGGACATTAGGAACCCAAGGCAGGCGGATATCACCTGAGGTCAGGAGTTCGAGACCATCCTGGCCAACATGGAGAAACCCTGTCTCTACTAAAAAATACAAAAATTAGTTGAGCATGGTAGCAGGCACCTGTAATCCCAGCTACTCGGGAGGCTGAGGCAGGAGAATCACTTGAACCTGGGAGGTGGAGGTTACCATGAGCTGAGATCGCACCACTGCATTGCAGCCTGCAAGACAGAACAAGACTATCTCAAAAAAAAGACTAGGCTAGCACCCAAGGCTGCCCATGCACCAACGGCTTCTTCATGGGTCCAGTGGAGGCTGCTGGGATCCCAGGCTTCAGTGTTAAGTCATCTGTATGATTCCCCTTCTTGTATATTCTGGGATGGAATATCAGGGCTCTGAAATCCAACGTTAAACTGGCCCTGAGGATTCTGGTTGGGATGTCAGTGTGGCACTGAGAATTTCAGGATAGACTGTTGGGGAACTGAGACTTCTGAGATAGAATGTTAGTCTGGTTTTCAGCATTCTGGAAGACTTGCAGTGAGTCTGAGAATTCTGGGATGGATTCTAGGCAAGCACTGAGAATTCTGGGATAGGCTATTAGGCTGACACTGAGATGGCTGGTGGGAAGTTAGTCTTAGAAAATAAAAATTCGGCTGGGCGCGGTGGCTCATGCCTGTAATCCCAGCACTTTGGGAGGCTGAAGCGGGGGGATCACTTAAGATCAGGAGTTCGAAACCAGCCTCTCCAACATGGCGAAACCCCGTCTCTACTTAAAATGCAAAATTAGCTGGACATGGTGGTGTATGCCTGTAATCCCAGCTACTCGAAGGCTAAGAATCACTTGACCCTGGGAGGCGGAAGCTGTAGTGAGCCAAGATCGTGCTACCGCACTCCAGCCTGGGCAACAAGAGCAAAATTCCATCTCAAAAAAATAAAAAAAAGAAAAGAAAAGCAATTAGGCCAGGTGCAGTGGCTCACACCTGTGATCCCAGCACTTTTGAGAGGCC
>NW_016108263.1:66748-82438 GCF_001604975.1 Cebus imitator
TTTTAGTAGAGACGGGGTTTCACCGTGTTGACCAGGATGGTCTCGATCTCTTGACCTCGTGATCCACCCGCCTCGGCCTCCCAAAGTGCTGGGATTACAGGCTTGAGCCACCGCGCCCGGCTATTCTTTTGTTTTTTAGCTAAAGACAGGTTCTCACTCTGTCACCTAGGCTGGAGTGCAGTGGCATGAGCTCATTGCAGCCTCCAGCTCCCTGGCTCAAGCGGTTCTCCTGCCTCAGCCTCCCAAAATGATGGATTACAGACAAGAGCCACCATGCCTGGCCCTGTGTTCCTTGTGTTGCTCATGCTGCCCTTGGCTTACAGGATCCTCCTGCCACAGGCTCAGGTCGCAGGCCACCACACCCAGCTCAAATTCTGTAGGTTTTTTTTTTTTTTTTTTTTTTTTTTTTTTTTTTTTTTTTTTTTTTTTTCCAGACAGAGTCTCGCTCTGTTGCCCAGGCTAGAGTGCAATGGTTTGATCTTGGCTTACTGCAACCTCTGCATCCCAGGTTAAAGCGATTCTCCTGCCTCAGTCTCCTGAGTAATTGGGATTACAGGGGCCCACCACCACACCTGGCTAATTTTTGTATTTTTGGTAGAGACAGAGGTTTCACCATGTTGGCCAGGCTGGTCTCAAACTCCTGACCTAGTGATCCGCCAACCCCAGCCTCCCAAAGGGATTACACTGCAGTTGGCCTCAAGTCCTGTGTTCTTGTGTCTAAGTGAGTGGTCCATGGTACAGCACTCTTGGAGTTACCCAAAAGCTTGTAGAAATGCAGAATCAACACAGGCAGCAGACAAGGAGAGGGCGGGTTGAATGGGGGCTGTTTCTCCTCCCACCCTTAAAGGAAAAGATGTAGACTCTCAGGCTGTTGCTCAGATGTACTTGATCAGAACCCACTTTTTGGTAAAATCCCTAGAGGATTCTCAAGCACATTCAAGTTTGATGAACAATGTTCTAGAACAAGAATGTCAAAAATGTGCAAGTTGGAAGGGAGGACAGGAGGGAGCAAAAAAAAAAAAATTGTGCAAATTGGCTGGATGTGGTGGCTCACACCTGTAATCCCAGCTACTTGGGAGGCTGAGGCAGAGAATTGCTTGAACCCAAGAGGCAGAGGTTGCAGTGAGCTGAAATTGCGCCACTGCACTCCAGCCTGGGCAACAGGGAGAGACTGTCTCAAAAAAGAAAAACAACTCTGGAAGAAATGAGTCTAGTCTGCAAATTCTGGGATGTATTGTTACTGGCACTGGGGATTATGGGTGAGATCGAGACATTACACTCTATTACAGCAGAGTGAATAATACCAGTATAGGATTTTAGGGGAGGTTTAAGAAATATGTGTTGTTAGTTGGGAATTAGAATTCTGGGGTAGATGGTTGGGATGGGGGGAGAATTCTGGGGTAGGCGGTTGGGATGGGGGAAGAATTCTGGGGTAGGCGGTTGGGATGGGGGGAGAATTCTGGGGTAGTCGGTTGGGATGGGGTGAGAATTCTGGGGTAGACGGTTGGGATGGGGTGAGAATTCCGGGGTAGGCGGTTGGGATGGGGTGAGAATTCTGGGGTAGTTGGTTGGGATGGGGGGAGAATTCTGGGGTTGATTGTTGGGATGGGGTGACAATTCTGGGGTAGACGGTTGGGATGGGTTGAGAATTCTGTGATAAATGGTTTGGATGGGGTGAGAATTCCTGGGTAGTTGGTTAGGAGGGGGCTCAGAATTCTTGGGTAGAATTTTGGGTGACACTGAGATTCTGAGGCGGCCCAGAAAACACAGTGTAAGCATCACTGGTGAGGCCCAACCTCCTCTGTCCTTTGAGGAGACCAAGACTCAAATTGTGTCTCCTGATCTGCAGCCTGGGGGAAACTGAGTCACAGATCTAGGACCTGGCTGTTGGGTTTGGGGTGTGTGGGTTCAGAGCAGTGTCCAGCTGACCCATCGGCTTCCTGCAGGATGCCCTGCACACGTTCCCACAGCTACAAGTGGAGCAGAGTGGGGAGGGCTCCCCGGAGGAGGGGGCTGTACGACTGCGGCCAGCGGGAGAACCCTACAACCGCAAGACACTCAGCAAGCTCAAGAGGAGCGTGGTCAGAGCCCAGGTGGGCGCTGGGGCTGGGGCTGGGACTGGGGAGTGCTGGCGGTGTGTGGGGCGGGAGGAGAGGGGCTGCCCAGCGCCACGCCGGAGGGGCTGAGGCGTCTCCACCCCTGCCCAGGAGTTCAAGGTTGAGCTGGAAAAGTCGGGATACTACACACTCTACCATTCACTCCACCACTATAAATACCACACCTTCCTGCGCTGCCGGGACCAGGTGAGCCCCACCCGCTGCCCCCACGGTCCTGGGATTCCAACCTTCGTGACCTTCTGCTGGAATCCGGGGGTCCAAGCCCAGCCCCTCCTGCCCCCGACCCAAGAGTCCAGGCTCCCAACCAAGTCCTTCCATCTTGGACTTCACAAGGCAGCCCCAGCCCTCGCTTCCCTGGGACACTGATGTCCGACACCCCGGGCCCCAGCCCCTTCCCTCCCCAGAGGCCACTGTGCCACCCTCCCCAGCGCCATGTTTGACTCCTGCAGACCCTGGCCATCGAGGGCGGCGCCGAGGACCTGGGCCAGGAGGAGGTGGTCCAGCAGTGCATGCGGAACCAGCCGTGGCTGGAGCAGCTCTTTGACTCCTTCAGCGACCTGCTGGCCCAAGCGCAGGCCCACAGCCGCTGCGGGTGACCCCAGCCCAGCCCAGCCCGTTAGGGGGGCGCCTCCTCCGCGAACCGAGAATTGGGACAGACCCATGTCCTCAGGAGCTAACCCCTGGGCTCTATCGCCGGGGAAAGGGGGTGATGGGTCAGGGTGTGTCTGTGCTGCCCCCCCGAAGGGCAGGGTTCAAAGTCCAACTCCCCCCCTCTCCCGAGCCCCCTCCACTCCCTCCCCATTCCTCTCACTGTTCGGTGTACAGAGAAATTATTTATATATATGTATAAATGTCTATTTAGTAACGGTTTCCCTCTCCCCTTGCCCCGACCCCCCCTCCACAGCCACAGCCCCGCCCCCTCCACCTTGTACATAATGTATAGGAAAAGTCTATGTATGGTTGGGGGGGTGGGGTGGCTTCAGAGAGCTGGGGGACCCCTTCCCCCCAAGTCCCCCCTGCAGGCCAAGATCTTTGCTAAAGGCCATTCCTTCCCCAAGGCGTTCAGCGTCAGGTGGGAGGGGACACGCATCTTGTTAATTATTTTTAATCTTATTTATTGTACATACTGGGGGCAGGGGGCTGGGGAGGTGGAGGGGGGAGAAGGGTCCCCTCTCTCTGCCCCTCCCACTCCTTTTCTACGGCGATTTGTCTGTGTCTGGCCCCCACCCGCTGCCCCCCCATTGTCGTCTGGATGTGGTTCTATTTTTTATCGGTCTCCTTCCCCCCCTCCCCTTTCTCCCCCCGCCCCCCGCCCCCCGTTCGCACCACCCTTTGTCTCTTGCTCTTTCTTGGGCTTCTGTACAACTCAACTTGTATACACTGTGTACACACAACCAGCCAAACGAAACCCAACGGCAAACACTTTACCGGCAGGCTGGAGTGCCTCTGTCCTGCGGCGCTGGGGTGGGTGACAGTGGTGGCGGGGCAGAGGGTCTGGAACGGGACTTTCCTAGAGCCCCGGGCAGTGGGGGGCCTGAGGCTGGTGTATGTTTGGTGTCCCCACACGGCAAAGTATCCCATCCCGAAATTTAATGACTTCAGACAGCAAACACTTATCATTGGGGGGTTTCTTTTTGTTTTTGAGATGGAGTCTTGCTCTGTTGCCCAGGCTGAAATGCAATGGCGAGGTATCAGCCCACTGAAATTTCTGCCTCCCAGGTTCAAGCGATGCTCCTGCCTCAGTTCTCCCGAGTAGCTGGGATTACAGGCACCCACTACCACGCCTGGCGAATTTTTGTATTTTTTTTTTAATTCTTCCCCCGCCCCCGATTTTCATATTTTCAGTAGAGACGCGGTTTCATCGTGTTGGCCAGGATGGTCTCAATCTCTTGACCTCATGATCCACCCGCCTTGACCTCCGAAAGTGCCGGGATTACAGGCATGAGCCACCTTGCTCGGCCCATTGTGGGGTATTCTTTTTGTTTTGTTTTGTTTTTTGTTTTTTGTGTTTTTTTTTTGAGACGGAGTTTCACTCTTGTTACCCAGGCTGGAGTGCAATGGCGCGATCTCGGCTCACCGCAACCTCCGCCTCCTGGGTTCAGGCAATTCTCCTGCCTCAGCCTCCTGAGTAGCTCGGATTACAGGCACGCGCCACCATGCCCAGCTAATTTTTTTGTATTTTTAGTAGAGACGGGGTTTCACCGTGTTGACCAGGATGGTCTCGATCTCTTGACCTCGTGATCCACCCGCCTCGGCCTCCCAAAGTGCTGGGATTACAGGCTTGAGCCACCGCGCCCGGCTATTCTTTTGTTTTTTAGCTAAAGACAGGTTCTCACTCTGTCACCTAGGCTGGAGTGCAGTGGCATGAGCTCATTGCAGCCTCCAGCTCCCTGGCTCAAGCGGTTCTCCTGCCTCAGCCTCCCAAAATGATGGATTACAGACAAGAGCCACCATGCCTGGCCCTGTGTTCCTTGTGTTGCTCATGCTGCCCTTGGCTTACAGGATCCTCCTGCCACAGGCTCAGGTCGCAGGCCACCACACCCAGCTCAAATTCTGTAGGTTTTTTTTTTTTTTTTTTTTTTTTTTTTTTTTTTTTTTTTTTTTTTTTTCCAGACAGAGTCTCGCTCTGTTGCCCAGGCTAGAGTGCAATGGTTTGATCTTGGCTTACTGCAACCTCTGCATCCCAGGTTAAAGCGATTCTCCTGCCTCAGTCTCCTGAGTAATTGGGATTACAGGGGCCCACCACCACACCTGGCTAATTTTTGTATTTTTGGTAGAGACAGAGGTTTCACCATGTTGGCCAGGCTGGTCTCAAACTCCTGACCTAGTGATCCGCCAACCCCAGCCTCCCAAAGGGATTACACTGCAGTTGGCCTCAAGTCCTGTGTTCTTGTGTCTAAGTGAGTGGTCCATGGTACAGCACTCTTGGAGTTACCCAAAAGCTTGTAGAAATGCAGAATCAACACAGGCAGCAGACAAGGAGAGGGCGGGTTGAATGGGGGCTGTTTCTCCTCCCACCCTTAAAGGAAAAGATGTAGACTCTCAGGCTGTTGCTCAGATGTACTTGATCAGAACCCACTTTTTGGTAAAATCCCTAGAGGATTCTCAAGCACATTCAAGTTTGATGAACAATGTTCTAGAACAAGAATGTCAAAAATGTGCAAGTTGGAAGGGAGGACAGGAGGGAGCAAAAAAAAAAAAATTGTGCAAATTGGCTGGATGTGGTGGCTCACACCTGTAATCCCAGCACTGTGGGAGGCCAAGGCGGGTGGATCACTTCAGGTGAGGAGTTCGATACCAGCCTGGCAAAACCCTATGTCTCTTTTTTTTGGAGATGGACTCTGTTGCCCAGGCTGGAGTTTTTTATTTTGTTTATTTTATTTATTTATTTATTTATTTATTTTTTGAGACAGACTCTTGCTCTGTTGCCCAGGCTAGATTGCGGTGGTATGATGTTGGCTCACTGCAATCTCTGCCTTCTGGGTTCAAGGGATTCTCCTGCCTCAGCCTCCTGAGTAGCTGGGATTACAGATGTGCACCACCATGCTCGGCTAATTTTTGTGTTTTTAGTAGAGACTAGGTTTCACTATGTTGGTCAGGCTGGTCTCAAACTCCTGACCTTGTGATCTGCCTGCCTCAGCCTCCCAGAATCCTAGGATTACAGGCGTGGTGGCTTTGCCTGTAATCCTAGCTACTTGGGAGGCTGAGGCAGGAGATTCGCTTGAACCCAGGAAGCGGAGGTTGCAGTGAGCCAAGTCACTGCAGTCTGGGTGACAGAGAGAGACTCTGTCTCAAAGATAAATAGGTTGGGTGCTGTGGCTCTCACCTGTAGTCAGGAGTTTGAGACCATTTTGGCCAACATGGAGAAAAACCCCTCTTATACTAAAAATACAAAAAAATTAGCCAGGCATGATGGTGGGTGCCTGTAATCCCAGCTACTGGGGAGGCTGAGGCAGGAGAATCGCTTGAATTCAGTAGGCAAAGTTTGCAGTGAGGCGAGGTCACGCCACTGGACTCCAACCTAGGTGACAGAGCAAAACTCCGTCTCAAAAAAAAAAAAAGAACCCATGAACTTTGTGCAGTTATTAAGACGACTGAGTATGGACCATTATTGTTCTCGAACTGTGGCCTGTAGCATGTGGGATGCAGCCTTTGATGGGGAGCCACACAAGGTCCTGGACTAGGCTGTCAATTTGAGGCCAAATGCCAGGTCCAGTGGCTCATGCCTGTAATCCCGGCACTCTGGGAGGCCAAGGCAGGGGGATTTCTTGAGTCCAGCCTGAGTAACATGGCGAGACCCTCGTGTCTACAAAAAAAAAGTAAAAATGGAGGCTAAAGGATTGGCATTGTACCAGGTCAGAGTTCCAGGATGGAAAATGGGTGGAGTGTTCTTTTTTTTGAGACAGAGTCTTGGTTTGTCACCAGGCTGGAGTGCAGTGGCACGATCTCAGCTTACTGCAACCTCCGCCTCCCGGGTTCAAGCTATTCCGCCTCAGCCTCCTGAGTAGCTGGGACTACAGGCACGCTCCACCATGCCCAGCTAATTTTTGTATTTTTGGTAGAGACGGGGATTCACCATGTTGGCCATGATGGTCTCGATCTCTTTACCTCATGATCTGCCTACCTCAGCCTCCCAAAGTGCTGGGATTTCAGGCGTGAGCCACTGTGCCTGGCTGTTCTTTTTTTTTTTTTTTTTTTTTTTTTTTTTTTTGTTGATACTGAGTCTCACTTTGTTACCCAAGCTTGAGTGCAGTGGTGTGATCTCAGCTCACTGCAACCTCCACCTCCCGGGTTCAAGCAATTCTCCTGCCTCAGCTTCCCAAGTAGCTAGGATTACAGGCATGTGCCACCACACCGAGTTAATTTTTGCATTTTTAGTAGAGACAGGTTTCACCATGTTAGCCAGGCTGGTCTCTTAACTCCTGACTTCAGTTGATCTGCCCACCTCAGCTTCCCAAAGTGCTGGGATTGGTTACAGGTGCGAGCCACTGCATTTGGCCTGCAGTGGCATGTTCTGAGCATAGTCAGTGAGGTCAGGATTCATCCCTTTAGGGACAGAATTATCTTGTGATTGGCCTTTCGAATGCAGCTGCACAACTTAGAATCCCAGTTGCAGTACTAACCAGGCATGTTGGGTAATATCCCATCTTTATCTTTGTTATCTGTTAAATGGGCTTTTGTCAAAATAAAGGAAACAACCAGTTTGGAGCACCTGGCCTGCAGCTCCTGTGACCAGTAGCAGGAGATCTAGAGAAGCTTGCAGAGATCCATGACATGATAGAAAAGGAAGGGAGAGACAGATGGATAAAGATGGGGACATCAGTCGAGCATGGTGGCTTACACCTGTAATCTCGGCACTTTGGATCACCTGAGGTCAGGAGTTCGAGACCAGCCTGGCCGACATGGTGAAACCCCACCTCTACTAAAAATACAAAAATTAGCCAGGCATGCTGACAGGCGCCTATAATCCCAGCTACTTGGGATGCTGAGGCAGGAGAATCGCTGGAACCCAGGAGGCAAGAGGTTGCAGTGAGCCAAGATGGTGCCGTTGTACTCTAGTCTGAGTGGCAAAATGAGATTGCATCTTGGGGGAAAAAAGGCCAGGCGAGGTGGCTCATGCCTGTAATCCCAGCCCTTTGGGAGGCCGTGGCGGGCGGGTCACAAGGTCAGGAGTTTGAGACCAGCCTGGCCAATGTGGTGAAATCCTGTCTCTACTAAAAAATTAGCTGGGCATGGTGGTGTGTGCCTGTAATCCCAGCTACTTGGAAGGCTGAGGCAGGAGAACCACTTGAACCCAGGACGCGGAGGTTGCAGTGAGCAGAGATCGCGCCATTGCACTCCAGCCTGGGTGATAGAGCAAGACTGTGTCTCAAAAAAAAAAAAAAAAGAAGGGGACATAAAAACCTGGAGAGCTTTAGAATTGTTAGGGCCTGTCAGAGCTTGGGGGAGAGGAGGGGCTGAATATGTAATTTCTGGCACGAACACGTGCCTAGGGAGATGCCAGCCTTTTCGCCATTGTCTGTTGATCTTTGGGACGCTGGTGGCTGTGAACCTTCCAAAAACGGTCTGCCAATTGTCCGGAGTGTTTGGGAGCACGAGGTAACTACTGTCACCTTCTCAAAATGCATCTTGGTCCTGCAGGAAGCAGGGTGCCCTGACCAAGAACTGTTTGCCCCAATGGGCAGTGCAGACAAGACTGGCAGGGGGCGTGTGGATGGTGAGATCTGGGAAAAGAGATGTTGGCACAGGAATCTTTCCCGTTGAGGGCTCAGTACCCACAGCTGGGGCTTAGGTGGAAGTGTCAGAGCTCGTTTGGAAACTGATGGAAACGTTGCCCACCCTCTTGCCCCGTTGCTCCCCATCAAACAGGGGTGCACCTCCGGTGTGCAGAGGTTCCTAGGGAGGAGAGAGCCAAGATGTGACACAGTACATCCAAGCCCCAGTTTTTCCCAGGGCGGGTTGAGAACAGGCCAAAGATTCTGTGGCAATAGAACCCGGAAAGGGATATTTAGCTAATCAGTGGGTTTTTTTGTTTGTTTGTTTTGTTTGGTTTTGAGACAGAGTTTTGCTCTTGTTGCCCAGGCTGAAGTGCAATGGCTCGATCTCAGCTGACTGCAACCTCCATCTCCCTGGTTCAAGTGATTCCCCTGCCTCAGCCTCCTGAGTAGCTGGGATTACAGGCACGCACCACTACACCCGGCTAATTTTTGTATTTCCAGTAGAGACGGTTTCGCCACGTCGGCCAGGCTGTTCTGGAACTCCCGACCTCCAGTGATCTGCCTGCCTTGACCTCCCAAAGTGCTGGGATTACAGGGGTGAGCCACCACGCCCGGCCTACTAATCAGTGTTCTCATCTAGGATACAGAGGGACATTCGTGGTTCTGAGGCAGAATGGAGAACCGTGGGCCACAGTCCTTGATGGTGAGCACTTAGTACATGCCAGGATCATTCCTCCTCTGCGATCGGCTCCGTTCGCCTCGTGCCCACCCTGTGAAGTAGCTTTGTGTTTGCCCCCATTTTACAGATGAGACTGAGGTGGCAGAGTTGGATTTGAATCCAGGCAGCCTGGCACCAGGAGCCTTGCAAAGGCCATGCTCCACCTGAGGACCAGGAAGCAGGTTCCAGGATGGGTGCAAGTAGAGCATTCAGGGATCAGGGACCCAGGGTTGGGGAGCAGATGGTTGATGGCTGACAGGTGTCAGGTGGAGCCAAAGGTCAGGGCATGGGAACATCTCAGTTGAGGTTTTTAGCTTGGTGTGTTGGGTAGGTTTGGGGCTTTAAACATGGCCAGTCATGGCTGGGTGCAGTGGCTCACACCTGTAATCCCAGCACTTTGGGAGGCCAAGGTGGGTGGATCATCTGAGGTCAGGAGTTTGAGACCAGCCTGGCTAACATGATGAAACCCCGTTTCTATTAAAAATTTTAAGGCCGGGCGCAGTGGCTCAAGCCTGTAATCCCAGCACTGTGGGAGGCCGAGGCGGGTGGATCACGAGGTCAAGAGATCGAGACCATCCTAGTCAACATGGTGAAACCCCGTCTCTACTAAAAATACAAAAAATTAGCTGGGCATGGTGGCGCGTGCCTATAATCCCAGCGACTCAGGAGGCTGGGGCAGGAGAATTGCCTGAACCCGGGAGGCGGAGGTTACGGTGAGCCGAGATCGCGCCATTGCACTCCAGCCTGGGTAACAAGAGCAAAACTCCGTCTCAAAAAAAAAAAAAAAAAATTTTTTTTTAAAGCCTGGCGTGGTGGCGGGCACCTGTAATCCCAGCTACTCAAGAGGATGAGAGGCAGGAGAATCTCTTAAACCCGGGAGGTGGAGGTAGCAGTGAGCCAAGATCTTGCCATTGCACTCCAGCTTGGGCAACAAGAGTGAAACTACGTCTTAGGAAAAAGAAAAGAGATGGCCAGTCACACAGGCTTGCAGGGTGGGTAGATGGTGATCTCCAGTTGGCTCCAGCCTTTCAGAGTAGGAAGTAGTGGGCAGGACGCCCCTCACTCCCACCAGAGCGTAGGTTGGATGTGGGAGAGTTTAAGTGTTCCCAGGCTGGGCGTGGCGGCTCACATCTGTAATCCCAGAGCTTTGGGAGGCCGAGGCAGGAGGGTTGCATAAAGGGAGGAGTTCAAGACCAGCTGGGGCAACATAGCAATACCCCATCTCTACAATAAACTGAAAAATTTGTCAGGTGTGGTGGCTTGTGTCTGTAATCCCAACACTTTGGGAGGCTGAGGTGGGCAGATCACGAGATCAGGTGTTTAAGACCAGGCTGGCCAATATGGTGAAACCTCATCTCTACTTAAAATACAAAAGCTTAGCTGGGTGTGGTATTATGCGCCTCTAGTCCCAGCTACTCGATAAGATGGGGCAGGAGAATTGGGCCGGGCCCAGTGGCTTACGCCTGTAATCCCAGCACTTTGGAAGGCTAAGGCGGGTGGATACCGAGGTTAGCAGTTCAAGACCAGCCTGGCCAAGATGATGAAACCCCATCTCTACTAAAAATACAAAAAATTAGCCAGGCGTGGTGGCACACACTTGTAATCCCCGCTGCTCGGAAGGCTGAGGCAGAGAGAATTGCTAAAACCCAGGAGGCATAGATTGCAGTGAGCCAGGATCACAGCCGTTGTACTCCAGCCTGGTCAACAGAGTGAGACTCCATCTCAAAAAAAAAAAAAAAATACAAAATGAAAAATTAGCCAGGCGTGGTGGTGTGTGCTCATAGTCCCAGCTACTTGGCAGGCTGAGGCAGGAGGATTTATTGAGCCCAGGAGGTTAAGGCTGCAATGAGTTCTGATCATGCTACTGCACTCCAGCCTGGGCAATAGAGCAAAACCCTGTCTCAAATAAAATGGGCCGGGCCAAGCGCCGGGGCTCATGCCTGTGATGCCAGCATTTTGGGACGCTGACGCAGGCAGATCACCTGAGGTCAGGAGTTCAAGACCAGCCTGACCAATATGATGAAACCCTGTCTCTACTATAAATACAAAAATTAGCCAGGTATGGTGGCAGGTGCCTGTAATCCCAGCTACTTGGGAGGCTGAGGCAGGAGAACCGCTCGAACCCGGGAGGCAGAGGTTGCAGTGAGCTGAGATCTCGCCATTGTACTCCAGCCTGGGCAACAGAGCAAGACTCCATCTCTAAATAAATAAATAAATGAAATGTAAAAAACGAAGTGTTCCCAGGACAGAGATGGGCTTTGGGCTTCCAGACTGAAGTGTGTCATCCACTTTCCCATTGTGGCCTTAAGACACCCAACTCTTCTGCTCCTCCCAGGACAGAATAGGGGCGTTGGATGGCAGATGTCTACACTGGCCCCAAGTTGCATTCAGCGTTTAGATTCAGATGTCAGTGCCACTGGGGAACTCTCTGGAACTGAGGACTAGCCAGATGGCTGCTTAGACACCATTCCACCCACCTGTCCCTTTTCCCTCCTCCAGCCAAAGCCCCTTCTCAATATACATTGGAGGTGGGAGCGGGCCAGGCAGGATTTGTAACAGTGGCTGCCTGTCTCTGTTTGTGTAGACAGGGTCTAGCTCTTGCCCAGGCTGGTCTCAGACTCCTGGCCTCAAGTGATCCACCCACCTCCGTCTCCCGAAGTACTGGGCTTACATGCGTCAGCCACCACGCCCAGCTGAGTTGCTTCCTGTCTCCAGCGTGCTGGAACACTCTAGAAAGCACTATCCAATAGGCCACTCAGCAAAGACAAGAATGTTGTCTGTTTGTCCTATCTATTAAGATGGCCACTAGAGGCCGGGTGCGGTGGCTCACACCTGTAATCTCAGCACTTCGGGAGGCTAAGGCGGGCAGATCACTTAAGGCCAGGAGTTAGAGACCAGTCTGGCCAACATGGTGAAACCCTGTCTCTACCAAAAATACAAATATTAGCCAGGCATGGTGGTGGGCGCCTGTAGTCCCAGCTACTCGGGAGGCTGAGGCACGAGAATTGCTTGTGCCCAGGAAACAGGTTGCAGTGAGTGGAGATCCTGCCACAATTCTTCCAGCCTGGACAACAGAGCAAAACTCTGTCTCCAAAAAAAAAAAAAGCCAGTAGCCACATCACAACTGAGCTCTTGAAATGTTGATGTGACTGAGGAACTGAGTTTTAAGTTTTTTAATTTATTTTTTTGAGACAGTCTTGCTGTCACCCAGGCTGGAGTGCAGCGGCATGATCTTGGCTCACTGCAGTTTCTATCCCCAAGACTCAAGTGATCCTCCTGCCTCAGCCTCCCGAGTAGCTGGGACTATAGGCACCTGCCACCACACCCAGCTCGTTTTTGTATTTTTAGTAGAGATAGGATCTCATTTTGTTGCCCGGGCTGGTTCTTGAACTCCGAGCTCAAGTGATCCACCCACCTGGGCCTCCCAAAATGCTAGGATTCCAGGCATAAACCACTGCACCCAGCCAAATTTTATTTAATTTAAATAGCCATATGTAGATTCTGCCTACTATATTAAAGAACACATTATTATTTTTTTCTTGAAATGAAGTCTTGCTCTGTTGCCCAGGCTGGAGTGCAGTGTTGTGATCTTGGCTCCTGCCTCAGCCTTTCAAGTAGCTGGGACTACAGGCATGCACCAGCATGCCTGGTTAATTTTTGTGTTTGTAGTAGAGACAAGGTTTCACCATGTTGGTGAGGCTGGTCTCAAACTCCTGATCTTGTGATCCACCCACCTTGGCCTCCCAAAGTGCTGGGATTACAGGAGCGGACCACCATGCACATTCTATAACTTTGCAGGAAAAAAAAATTCCTTTATCAGACATTCAAAGTTTATCCTAAGAAAATACCCTCAAAAACAGAAAAGGGTAGACTCGCCCTGTTAATAGGGAAGTAGGGGTCCAAGCACTTGGTTCTGCTTTTAAAATTCTCCTTGTCCTTCCCAAGCGATGGGTTCTAGATCTGAGGGTTGTAGGTGGAGGGAGGCTTTATAACAGGTGTGCCCCGAATTCAATTACCTCCCCAGACCTCATTCCCCCACCCTTTTTTAAAAAAAAGAGATTGGGTTCTCGCTATGCTGCCCAGGCTGGTCTAAAACTCCTGAACTCCAGCAGTCCTCCCATTTCGGCCTCCCAAAGCGCTGGGATTACAGGAGTGAGCCACAGTGCCTGACCCTCATTACCTTTTTAGAAAGCAACCCCTGACTTTGGCAGTGACATTTATTTTTCTGTGGGAGGGGAGTTATATACAGCAGTGACCGGGAGCCCCTCACCCCCACCAGGTTTAGGTGGAGACAGGCAGCATTGGCAGAAGGCACACAGTGGCAGTAGCCCAGAAGAGGCCAGGAGAAGTAAGGGTGGGGTGCGTGATGTGTCCTGGGCGACCCAGATGAGGAAACTGAGGCTCAGTAAGGGCCTCGGGCCACACAGCAAGGTGCGAAGGCAGCTGGTCCCAAGAGCTTGTGCCTGTTGCTTCTCTCTTGCCTGGGCTACAGGAGGACGCAGGGGCAGCCGCCGCCCTTCTTCCTGGGGGCACTGGGAGGGGTAGGTGGAAGCTCTTGTTCCTGGTATTTCCTGTGGGAAAAGGCCAGTGAGTTTGGAGTGGAAGGGCTGGGGACAAGGACGACGGGAAGGGGACGAGGCTCACCGGACAGCCCGCACCAGCTGCTCAAAAGCCTCGTCCACGTTGAGACGAAGCTTGGCCGAGGCCTCAAAGTAGGGCACGTGGTGGGAGGCGCCAAAGGTAGATGCTTCCGATCGGGGGACCTGGGGGTGCGGGGGAAGGACATGGGGGTCAGGTCCCTGCACTCAGGGTGACTGCAGCTGGAGACAGACAGGCAGGCTGGATTCTCTAGGGGAGGTGAACCACTGTGAGAACTCAAAGAGGAAGAGCTCCTGAGAGATCCTGGAGGGAGATCCGCAGGCGCTTGGTGTCCTCTAAGTGAGGGATGGGGGCGGGCTTCGTGGCTTGCCCTTTGTGCCTTAGATAACCAGGAGTGGCAGAGAAGTCAGGGTGTTCCCGGCAGAGACCAGTGGAGACCCAAAGGCTGGAAATCCCCAAAGCCTTCGCCAAATGGATTAGTTCTGTGTGGAAATCACTGTTGTGGGGGAAGTGGTGGGAGCAGGGACAGGAGGGGTGCAACTGTGCGGGCCATTAGCAGCCAGGGAGGAACTGAGGAGCCATGGAGGGGGCCGGCCGTGGGCAGGGGAGGTGCTGGGGCTGGTGGGAGGAACTCGAGGATGGAGGATGGGGCAAAGTGGGCTGGCAGATGTGGGGCTGAATGGCCTTTGTTCCATCCAGCAGCCTCTCCTGAGGACAGTGGTGTGCTAGGCCCTCTGCTTGGTGATGCTGGGGACCCCAAAGGTCTGGTTTGGGTGTAACCCATCTAGGTGAGCCCTGTGACAGTGGCAGTCAAAGGACCGCAGGAACAGAGGAGGATGCAGATGGGGTACAGGTGCAGCGGAAGGAGGCTCCCATGCTAAGATGGGGTCCCCACAAAGAGGGGTGTCCTGAACCTGGCGCTGTGCCTCCAGATCTGCCTTGTTCCCGACCAGCACGATGGGGAAGTCGTCCCGGTCCTTGACCCGGAGAATTTGTGTGAAGAGCTTGCCCACCTCGTTGAAACTGCAAGTGAAGCCGGAGGCAAGAGGTCCAGCCAGCTGCGGAGCCCAGGTCCTCCCCCGACCCCCCCGCTGCTCCGCCTCCAGCCACCCCTGTCACCTCTGCCGGTCGTTGATGGCAAACACCAGCAGGAAGCCGTGGCCAGCACGCATGTACTGCTCTCTCATGGCCCCGAACTCCTCCTGGCCCGCGGTGTCCAGGACTGCAGAGACAGGGAGGGGGGCCATCGTGGGGACCAGTCTCCCCCTAGTAGCCCCCAAGAGCCCTCAGCCCCCGATGGCACTACCCCCATCCATCATCCATCCCCTGCGGCCTCACTGTCCAGCCGGGCCGGGACGCCATCCACAGTGCAGATCTTCGTGTAGGAGTCTTCAATAGTGGGGTCGTAGTCAGACACGAAGTAGGACTGGCAGGGTAGGGAGAGGAAAGTTACTACAGGGCCCCAGCAGGCAGGACAGGGAGGACGGACCCCTGCCCCTGGCTGCCTCTCTAAGACTCTGTCCCTCTCTCCAAGTGTCTGTCCCCATTGCTGGGTCTCTGAACCCTCTGCCTCTTTATTTCCCCCTTTCTGGGTCTCTGTCACCTTCTCTTTGGGTATATGCTCCCCTGCCCCACTCTCCCCACTCCCCCGCCCCTCACACTAGTCTTCTTCTCTCTGAGTCACTCCTGGTTCTCTTTCCAGTATAAGGTACATGTCCCACATTGTGATTACATCCTAGCTGTGTGACATTGAACAAATCACTTCCCCTCTCTGAGCCTGTTTCCTCATTTGAAAAAGGAGGCTAACAGCCAGGCATGGTGGCTCACACCTGTAATTCCAGCACTTTGGGAGGCCAAGGCCGGTGGCTCATGAGGTCAGGAGTTCAAGACCAGCCTGACCAAAATGGTGAAACCCGTCTCTACTAAAAAATACAAAAATTGGCCGGGTGTGGTGGCTCACGCCTGTAATCCAAGCACTTTGGAGGCCAAGGTGGGCGGATCACCTGAGGTCGGGAGTTCAAGACCAGCCTGACCAACA
>NW_016108263.1:82893-84748 GCF_001604975.1 Cebus imitator
ACCCAGGAGGCGGAGGTTGCGGTGAGCCGAGATCGCGCCATTGCACTCCAGCCTGGGTAACGAGAGCGAAACTCCGTCTCAAAAAAAAAAAAAAAACAAATTAGCCAAGTGCAGTGGCAGGTGCCTGTAATCCCAGCTACTTGGGAGGCTGAGGCAGGAGAATCGCCTAAACCTGGGCGGCAGACATTGCAGTGAGCCGAGATCACACCACTACACTCCAGCCTGGGCAGCCTGGGTGACAAAGTGAGACTCCATCTCAAAAAGAAAAGAAAAAAGGAAAAGGAGGCTAAGAACAGTACCACATCCCATCCAGCATCGGGGAGGTTTGGAGCAAGTCCGGCTAAACACCGAACGTATCAGTTATGAGAGCCGTTGCTGTCCAGACTGCCTCTCTATATCCGTCCCTCCTCCTCTGCCTCCTCCCTGTCCTCTTCCTCCTCCCCTGCCCCTCCTCCTCCTCAGGCCTCCAGTGTCTCCTCCCAGGGGAAGGTCCCGGTTCCAATCCGGCTGCGGAGAGGCTGCCCCACCCTCGGGCCCGGGCCCCTCCCTTCCTGCCTGGGTCCTGCCCGCCTCCAGCCAGGCCTTTGGCCAGCTCTGGGACTGCCTCTGGGTACAAGGGGCCCAGGGCGGGGGGGGCCTTTCTCTACACAAGCAGGGCTCCCTCCCAGGCTCTTGCTGGGGTCTCTTGGGTCGGGATGGGGGCGCGTCCTGGGGTCCTGGGGCCTCTGCAGTAGCATCTCAGGCGCAGACACTTTTTTAGGATTTCTTTGAAGTGGGGAGGACCTCCCTCGGGAATGGGGAGGAGGTTTCCTGGGCAGGGGTGGAATATCAGGAAACAGGGGGTGATTTGGAGGCTAGGAGTCTGAAGGCTGCATCTGTCAGTTACAAGGGTGCTTGTTGAGGGCTTGTCCTGGAGGGATGCAGTAAGGACTAGGCCCTGGGTGGGATTGTGGCTCCGCGGGTAGTTAAGGGTGTGACTTCAGAGCACTGCCGGAGAAGCTCAGGGCTGAGAACTGGGGGCCAGCCTCGAGGTGGCTTAGGGGCGTTTGGGAGGTTATAGTAGATACAGTCTTAGAGACATTGAGATGCATTTTTGGGGCCAGAGAAACTCCCAAAGAGTAGGTCTTTCTGAGGGTGTCAAGAATCTTGGAGCTTTGGCCAGGCACAGTGGCTCACACCTGTAATCTCAGCACTTTGGGAGGCTGAGTCGGGTGGATCACCTGAGGTCAGGAGGTCGAGACCAGCCTGGGCAACATGGTGAAACCCCATCTCTACTAAAAATACAAAATTAGCCAGGTGTGGTGGCACATGCCTGTAATCCTAGCTACTCCGGAGGCTGAGGCAGGAGAATCACTTGAACCTGGGAGGCAGAGGTTGCTGTGAGCCGAGATCACGCCATTGCACTTCAGATTGGGCAACAAGAGCAAAACTCTGTCTCAAAAAAAAAAAAAAAAAAGAATCTGGGGGCTTCTTCCATGGAGGACTTGAGAGCTATCCAGGGTTTCTGAGAGAGGCTCAGGGAATTGCAGTGGAGGAAAAACACAAGATAGATGAGGGGTTGGTTTTCCTTGGGGGTGGCTGGGAGAGCGGAGGTTTGGGTCTTTAGGAATGGGGGATTGTCAGGACTTGTGGTCTTGAAGATTTCTGGAATAGCCAAGGGGCAGGATGTCTTTTTAAATCTTGGGTCGGAGAGCAGGACTCTCAGGACTGGGTGGTCCCAGAAGAGTCTCAGAGCCAGGGTCTGGGTAGACTTTCTAGATTCTGGGGGAGGTCATGGAAGGCGCTAAGAATCAAATGTAGGGCCAGTCGTGGTAGCTCACGCCTGTAATACCGGCACTTTGGGAGGCTGAGGCGG
>NW_016108263.1:85023-87045 GCF_001604975.1 Cebus imitator
AAAAAAAAAAAAAAAAAAAAAAAAAAAATCGAGCGTGGGGGAATCTCAAAGATGCTGGGCACTGGCGTTCTGGATTTGGAGGAGATAGGGCTAAGGGTGGTTGAAGGTGGCACCGAGGGGTGTGTGTGGGAGGCCTGGGACTGCTTAGGTTCTGAATGGGGTGAGCGTTCTATATTTAGCGTGCTCCCAGGACGTGCTCAAAGCCAGGTCAGCAGGTAAGCGGGGTCTAGGCACTGGGGGAGGGAATGGTGGGGGGTCTCAGGATGCGAGTACAGAAGGACGGTCGCCCGTGGAGGGGATGGAGACTCTCCAAGAGTTTAGGTTACAATCTGTGGGGATCTTTTAAGATTAGAGGGCCTTATAGGAGGGTCTCGGGTCTCGGGTCTCGAAGGTCTCGGGGATCCCCCCCAGGGCTCAGTTGTGGGTCCCGGGGGCACCCTCCCGGATGAGGGCCCACTACCTGGATGAACTGGATGGTCAGCGCGCTCTTGCCCACGCCGCCGCCGCCCACGACCACCAGCTTGTGTGTCTCGCTGGGCGGGGGGTCCCCGGGCCCAGGCCCCCCGCCCCGGGGCCGCCCCCGCCCTGTCCCGGACGCCGCCCCGCTGCTCATGTCGCCACCGCTGCTGCTGCCTTCGCTACCGCCTGCGGGGGAGCCGGGCGGGACCCGGCGGGGCGGGCTACGCTAATTAGGCTACTGCATAATCATAAACTCTGGCTAGGAGGGCTCGCGTCTCCGGACACTTAAAGAGGGGGATGGGCCAAGGAGAGGGAGGAGCTATGTTAATAAGGGAAAGGGAACAGGGGTCGCTGCGATGGGGAATTCCGAATGGGGCGGGCATATGCTAATGAGAGATTTGTCCTCGCCTGGAGAGCCGCCACGCGCTCTCAGCGGGAGGGCGGTCTGTGGGCGTGGCCATGCAAATAACGTTCTTTAAGCAGTCAGGGCGGGAAGCTCGTCAGGGGAGGGGCTATGCAAATAAGGACCCCTGTGACAGTGGTTCCTGGGGCACCATCTTCGAGGCCTTAGTCTGGTAGGCGGGGCTCGTAGATTCGCGCGCGCGGCCGTATATAGGGCGCTCCGAGGCAGCAGCAGGTTTTGAGGAGAAGCTCCACCTCCCCCCTGGGATCCTAGCCAAGCTTTCGACCCGGGCGTCTGGGTTAGAAGCTGGAGTCTCCGCCCGCCGAGGGACCCAGGCTTCCGGTTCCCGCTGTCCCAGCCAAGCGGAAGACAGACTGGGAGGGGAGTGGGGCCCTAGAGGGGGACAGCGGGGTAACGGGGCAGGGAGGGGCCGTGAGATCACTGCATTCCTAATCCATGAGCCAGCTCGCCCAAGTCGGGATGCCCGGGTCATGAAGGGCCTGGAGCCGGGATTTCTGGGTCTTGGAGGAGGAGGGCGAGGGCCCAGACTTCTGGGTCCCTAGGAGAAAATGGGGCTGGAAATGTGGACTCCTGGGCCCTGGGGAGGAGAGTGTCAGGAAGGAAGGTGTCTGGGTTGTTATTACTAAGTTCGGTAAAGGAGGGAGCCGGGGACTAGGACTCTTGGGTCCAAGGGTTGGAGAGGCTGGAGACCCGGGATAATGGGTCCGAGCGAGAGCACTGCTTTGGGGGTACCCGAATTCATATGTGAGAGCTTGAGACCAGGACTAGTCTGGGAGACCGACTCTTGGGTCTGAGGAAGGAAAAATCAGACTCCTGAGTCCGAGGGAGGAGGGAAATAAGAGCCTGGATTCTGCCCTGAGTGAGAGGATTCCGAATTCGGACTTATCTGTACTGAATGAGGAGGCTATGGGGTCGGGCCCCTGGGTTCTAAGTTTATTTTTATTTATTTATTTTTTGAGACGGAGTTTAGTTCTTGTCCTCCAGGCTGGAGTGCCATGGCGCGATCTCTGCTCACTGCAACCTCCGCCTGCCGGGTTCAAGCGAATCTCCTGCCTCAGCCTCCCAAGTAGCTGGGGATTATGGGCGTTAGCCACCACGTCCGGTTAATTTTTGTATTTTTTTTTTTTTTTTTTTTGAGA
>NW_016108263.1:88200-91419 GCF_001604975.1 Cebus imitator
GAGACGGGGTTTCACCATGTTGACCAGGATGGTCTCGATCTCTTGACCTCGTGATCCACCCGCCTCGGCCTCCCACAGTGCTGGGATTACAGGCTTGAGCCACCGCGCCCGGCCCAATTTTTGTATTTTTAATAGAGACGGGGTTTTCCCATGTTTGTCAGGCTGGTCTCGAACTTCTGACCTCAGGTGATCCACCCGCCTCGGCCTCCCAAAGTGCTGAGATTACAGGCGTGAACCACCGCGTTCGGCTTATTTTTATTCTTTCAGAGACGGGGCCTCCCTATGTTGCCCAGGCTGGCCTCCAACTTCTAAGCTCAAGCGATCCATCCACCTCAGTCTCGCGAGTGGGACTACTGGTGTGCGCTGCTGCATCCCGTCTGGTTCTAAATTTAGGTGGGCCTGGAGGATCTGGATTCCGAGGCCCAGAATGTGGGCCGGACAACATCGAGCAAGCCGTGTTCACTCCGCTGAACTACAATTCCCTTGCATCTCTTCGGTCTAGCCCCTCTTACGTCACCTCCTGTTCCGCCACCCTTTCCGCGCGCGCGCAGGGCACTGTGGGGCGTCATCGCGGGCTTCCGCGGTCCCGCCCACTTCACCTCTCACCCCCTCGCTGTCCCCGCGCGGCAGAGGCGGTGCGCGGACTACGTCTCCCGGCGTGCATCGCGCGTCCCCGCCCCATATGTCCCTTTGACTTCTGGGAAACCGAGTCCGGTTGCCTTCCCACCAGCCTTCACGGCGCCGTGCTCGGTACTTGAAATCCCGGCAAGCTCGGCGGCGCTTTAGCTCCGCCTGTCTCCTCTTTTGCTCACGAGTCCCGCCCCAGCCCGCCCCGCCCCGCGCCGGGGCTGGAGCCGCAGCCCGAGCGGCGGGGTAAGATGGCGGCGGCGGTCCGGGCCGCGGGGTTCGGGCCTATTGGGGTGGGCGGGGCGGAGTCGGGTCGCTAGTTGTCCCGGGGTCCTCCCCACAAGCCACGGGGCTTGGAGGGCTTAACTGGGCGGTCTTGGGCCCGGCAGCTGCGGCGAAACCTGGCGCCGAGAGGGGGGCCTTCTCAGGGCCCCAGGACGTATCCGTGGGTTCCTGGAGGCGTCTATGGGGCATCTCCGAGAGGACTGGGGGCGTCCCTGGGCCTGGACCGAGCCTAACGCCTGCCCTCCATCACATAGCTGGCCTGAATCGTGTTTGTAGACACTGTAGATCGTCTTTATGGGCTGACCGGAGTCTAGGGTCTGCATAGAGGGTTCTGGGGCCATCTTGAGATCTTGAGAGATGTCCCAGGGGTGAAGGAGGGTCTGCAAGACCTGAGGAGTATCTTCAGAGCCATCTAGAGCGCCTGGGGTATGTCTGTTAGGGCTGGAAAGTGTCTACATGGGCTAGCCTGAGGATGCAACTGGTCTGCATAGGTCTGGAGTCCTTTATCAGGCCTGGAAGAAATGTTCAAGGACTAGGAAATCTTTTAGGGCCACCTAAGGGGTTGGGATATGCCCACCAGAGGTGGGAGCCAAATATTGAGATGTACCAAGGGCCTTGGATGGGTCTCCAAGGTCTGGGTAGTGTCTAATAATGGGTGACAGGAGGCTGGGGGCAGATAGAAGGACCTGGAACCATCTAGATGGCTTTAATGTGACTGCAGGAATGCAGTTTTTATGCCTGGAGCAAATCGAATGTCTTTGGGGACAGGTAAACTTGTGGTGAAAAATACAGGAAGAGAATGAGGAAATTTTGCCCATCTTAGATGTACTTGCCCTTCAGAAAGTAATTCAAATGAAAAATGTTTTAAAATTCTGGATTACCCTGGGGTTATTGAGAGAGTTAAAATTAATCCACATTAGGCTGGAAGAGTCTGTAGGGTCATCTGGACCCACTATTACAGTATTTTTCAAGCTATTTTGACGGTGATTTGCATTAAGATACATTTTTTTCAATGCAACCTAGTACAGACCAACATAATATATTTAACATTATGTAACATAATATGTTAACATTAACTCACCTTTCATGAATTGACATTTCCACTTACTACTTGTGATGTGCTGTGAAGAACTGTTTTGTTCTATTTACTTTTTATAACAAGTTATTTGTGAAGCACTAGACTGCTTTATGACCCTGTAGCTGGGGAAACCAGCGATCCAGACAGGACCTAGCAGTATCTGCAGAGCATTCTTCTGTCCAAAAGATCTGAGTAGCTGAGGGTGTGTCTGCAAAGCCCGGTGCTGTCTAAATGAGCCAGCAAGCATCTTTATGTACTGCAGAGGGCTTGGGGATCCCTGAGTCTGTAGGCAGCTGATGTTGATTAAGCTTCTAATATGTGACAGTCACTGTTCTAGGTAGCCATGTGCTTCCCTGGGAGGTGCTGGAGAGCAGTCCCAGGGCCAGGAATTGTCCACAGGGCTGAGCGTATGGAGTATTGGTGAAAGAGTCTGGAATGTAATAGACTGTCAGGATTGGGTGTGTCATAGGAGGTTAGGAACTAGGTGGAGCTGGGAGGCTGAATGTGGAAGCTCGGCGGGGCTTGAAAATCTATGGAGGGATGTAGAACAGGACCCAGGTCTTGTCTTTGCCGGCATGCCTTGGGGGAAGCCGGGAGACAAACGAAGGGGAAACGTGGGCCTTGTTCCTGTTCGCCTGTATTGAACACTTGATGTGCTCTAAATGTGTGGCAGAAGTCAGGCTTTCAGTATTCACAGCCATTCTCTGAGATAGATACTCCTATCTTGTGCATTTACATTTAAGCCTACTGAGTTGTGGGTTAGGGATTTTGAAGCTTTCTAGGAATTTTGAGATTGGATATTGTTTTAGGAGTAGCAGATTTGACAGTCATGGGGAAGCTTACAGCTGAAATATTCATATTTTTCTGAAGCCCTAATCAAGACATCCACCTGTTTGATGGCCGATCTTTCAGCCACCTGACTGGGGAATCATATCAAAGAATTTCTGTGGTATTGCAAAGGCTCTGGGCAGATGGCAATAGGTAAATGCCGCCTAGGAAGTTTTTCTTCATCATGCCTTTCTGAAGTTTAGTGATTTCATTTTAAAAATGGCATACTGGGGCCGGGCACGGTGGCTCAAGCCTGTAATCCCAGCACTTTGGAAGGCCGAGGCGAGTGGATCACGAGGTCAAGAGATCAAGACCATCCTGGTCAACGTGGTGAAACCCCGTCTCTACTAAAAATACAAAAAATTAGCTGGGCATGGTGGCACGTGCCTGTAATCCCAGCT
>NW_016108263.1:91569-96305 GCF_001604975.1 Cebus imitator
AAAAAAATGGCATACTGGGCCAGGCTCGGTGGCTCCCGCCTGTAATCCCGGCACTTTGGGAGGCCGAGAACAGGCAGATTGCAAGGTCAGGATATTGAGACCATTCTGGCCAACATGGTGAAACCCCATGTCTACTGAAATACAAAAAATTAGCCAGGTGTGATAGCGCATGCCTGTAGTCCCAGCTACTCGGGAGGCTGAGGCAGGGAATCGCTTGAACCGGGAGGCGGAGGTTGCAAGGAGATTGTGCCAGTGTACTCCAGCCTGATGACAGAGCAAGACTCCTCTCAAAAAAAATGGCTTACTGGTTTTGCAGTTCACTCTATGAAGGTTGCAACTTAGGTATATAAATAAAATTTAGGCCAGCTGATGCTCTAGGAAGCTGTGTGACGTTGGAGGTGTGGCGTTGACTGGTGCCCAGCACACTGGCTTTGAGAAAGGTGGCTTTATGGGCCTGTTGTGGAATACACTCTTTGAAATCACAGTGCAGCACGCACAAAAAATCTCAGTGCTGGCTTTGCATCTTAGGAGGCCAGGGAACGAGGTCTTGACGTTTGGATAGGTTGTGAGGGAAGCTATGGGAATTTTGGAATGAGATAGTAAAAGTGGAAGCCGGGGAGGCCTTCCTTTGACAGAAGAGGCACCTGAAATCCAGAGAAAAGGAGGAGAATGGCTCCTAGTCCCTGGGGTGTCTGTGTTGGGCCCAGCACTCGCCCAAGCACGGGGTAGAGTGGGATGCGGTGGAGGAGAGGAGGGTGCCAGAGAGGATGCTGAGAGAGGTAGCCTGGGGCCCTGGAGGTCTTCGTGTCTGCCCTCGACTTCCATCCTTTCTCTCGGGACCTCCACTCCAAACTTTTGCCCCCGGACCTCCAGGTGACCATGGAGGAAGAAGATGAGTCCCGAGGGAAGACGGAGGAGTCGGGCGAGGATCGGGGAGATGGGCCGCCAGACAGAGACCCCACGCTTTCTCCTTCTGCCTTTATCCTGGTGAGGCTGCTGGGCTCCTGGCGCTGAGGGATGGAGGAGCTGGGCCTCCACACTCCAGGAGCCTGAGGCAGGGGCCCTGGACTCTTGGCTCCCGTGAAGGTCTTGAGTCTGGTTGTCAGTGTTTGGGATGTCTATCTCCCAAGGGGCAGAGGTCGCAAAGCATCTGCCTGGGTCCCCTCACGCTTAGTTCTTACCCTCTTCCACAGCGAGCTATCCAGCAGGCCGTGGGAAGCTCCCTGCAGGGAGACCTGCCCAATGACAAAGGTATGGCGCCCATTCCTTTTAGCTCCGTCCCCTCTCCATTCTTTATCCTGTCATTCTATAAGCTTTTCTGAAGCCTCTGGGTGCTACCCTTGTGCTGGTATGGGGAGCCAAAGATGGGGCAGACACCTTGTGGCCACCTTGGAAGGGCCCGTCGTCCGGGGGAAGGGAGACAGGCACATGCTGTGAGGGGGAAGAAGGCCCACCTGAGCTAGCATGGTGGGGACGGGTCAGGGCACCTTCCTGGAGTGGGGACAGGTGAATGGGGTCTCTGAGGACCTACTAGAGTTTTTGAATTAGAGAGAAGCCTGATCGGCCACCGTAGGCCCACAGCACAAGGGCTCAGCGATGAGGGGCTGCGCTGAGGTTCCTTGGGGCTGGCATGCAGGAGAGGTCTGTGGGGACCAGATCCCAGCAAGGTCTGAATGCCAGGCTGAGGTGTCTGAGGGCAGGCAGTAGGACAAATAGCTGACCCGTCGGCGTCAGAATGGGTGCTGGGAAGTCCTCCTGGGAGGTGGTGCGTTGAGGCCGGGACAGCAGGCGGGAGGCTTGTTCCACTGTCAGGAACTAGATCAAGCTCCTCTTTGCTCTCTGTGGTGAGTCCCCTGTGTCCAATCTCCCATGCAAATCTCTCTCCAGATGGCTCTCGGTGTCATGGCCTTCGATGGCGGCACTGCCGGAGTCCACGGTCAGAGCCCCGTTCCCAGGAATCAGGGGGGACTGACACGGCTACTGTGAGTAAGAAGGAGGGGGCTGGGGGCCGGACTCAGGGTATCAGGGAGGAAGGGACGGGGCCCTCAGTCTGTGGGGGTGGGGTTTTGGGATCTGGACTCCTGGCTCTGCGATGCTGACTGGGGCAGTGTGGGAGAGTCTGGGGGCCTGGTCTGTGGGCCTAAGCTTTGAGTGCTGATGGCAGTCAGGCTACAGGAATTAGGTCCTCAGTTTTCTTAGGGAGTGGGGCAGTAGGATTTGCCAATCTTCATGTGAGCAGGGATGGCATGGAGCCTCTCTGGCCTCTTCTAGGTGCTGGACATGGCTGCGGACAGCTTCCTCGCAGGGCTGGTGAGTGTCCTGGATCCCCCGGATACCTGGGTTCCCAGCCGCCTGGACCTGCGGCCTGGCGAGTGAGTAGTTTGGCAGCTGGAGTGGGAAAGGCCCTGGCGTGAATCCCAGAAGCACCCCTGAGGCTCACCCCCTTCTTCCACCTTGCAGAAGTGAGGACATGCTGGAGCTGGTGGCCGAAGTCCGAATCGGGGACAGAGATCCCATCCCTCTGCCTGTGCCCAGCCTGCTGCCCCGGCTCAGGGCCTGGAGGACGGGCAAAACGGGTATGTGGGGTCAGGGCGGAGCTGGGCAGGTGGCCTTGGAGTTGCGTGGGGATCGGCTGTTTGTGGTGGTGATGATAGTGATGTAGTGTTCATCATGTCATTTAGACAAAACCTTTCACTTTTTTCATATTAGATGTGATCAAGGCTGTAGGTGCAAACAGATGTATATAAAGTGAAAACCGATGTGCTGGGGCCACGGGGGAGCAGTTAGCGTGTGTGAGACACTTGGTTTCGGCACGCTCAGTATTAGTGTCACTGCACTGAGAATTCATCTCCCCAGGAGGGAGACTCTTCGAGTCTCTATCTTCCATAGGAGCAGACAGTCTGAAAAAGGGGAGCTGCTTGCTCAGGGCGCACAGCCAGATGCTTCATGAGGGGCCTGGGCCTCAAGTCCTGGTGTGTCTGAGTCTGAAGCCCAAGGTTTTGACTTCTGAGATATGTGCTGCCCGAGGAGGAATCTGCTCCTCCAGCCCTACACACAGTGGTAACCCTGTGAGCAATTTAGCCCAAGCTTGAGCGCACATCTGAATTGCCAGGAGGACTTGTTCACGTGCAGATCGCAGGGTCCACTCCCAGGGGTTCAGATTCTGCAGGTCTGGGGTGGGGCCTGTGAATTTGCGTTTTAAACAGTACATGCTTCTGAGCCCTGGACTCTGCTGAGAACCCTGGGCTTAGGCCTGCCTTCTGCATGAACATACGGATTTGGAGGAGGGTGCAGTGAGCTATGGGCACCAGCCATGAGCTATGAGCACCGGTTCTGTGGTAGAGCAGGCAGCCTTCTGTGCCAGATCACGTTTACCTTCTCTCTCTTTTTTTGTGTGTGTGTGACAGGGTCTCACTATGTCCCCCAGGCCAGAGTGCAGTGGCACAGTCATAGCTCTCTGCAACCTCAAATTCCCGGGCTCAGGCTATCCTGTTGTCTCAGCCTCTGGAGTAGATGGGACTACAGGTGCATGCCACCGTGCCTGGCTAGTTTTTTTTTTTTTTTTTTTTTTAGGTTGAGTCTGTCACCCAGGCTGGAGTGCAGTGGCACGATCTCAGCTCACTGCAACCTCTGCCTCCCGGGTTCAAGTGATTCTCCTGCCTCAGCCTTCCAAGTAGCTGGGATTATAGATTAGCGTGCCACCACGTTCAGCTAATTTTTATATTTTCAGTAGAGAGGGGGTTTCACTGTGTTGGCCATGCTGGTCTCAAACTTCTGACCTCAAGTGATCAGCCTGCCTCAGCCTCCCAAAGTGCTGGGATTACAGTCTTGCTGTGTTGCCCAGGCTGCTCTTGAACTCCAGAGCTGAAGCAATCCTCTTGCCTTGGCCTCTCAAAGTGCTGGGATCACAGGCGTGAGCCACCCTGGCCACCCACTGCTTTTTTTTTTAACAGCTGGAATCTATTTATTCATTAAGTACAGAGACATGGTCCTAGGACCCATGACATTCTTAGGGGCCCACAAAAGTGTTTTCAGTTTCTTTAAAATCAGAAGCTGTAGAGGATAAGTAAACGAATGGGCAGGGCAGTGTTCCTATAAAACTTGATGTAGGAAAACAGGTGGTATGCTGGATTTGGCCCCTGCCCCTTAAGAGTGACATAGGTATATCCAGAAGCTAATACTGGGTGTTCTCAGGGGGACTCTGAGGTTATGTTTTTTCTTATTCCAGGTGGTTTTTTGTCTTTTCCTTCCAGAAAATATTAAAATTTAGGAACAAGGAAACTCACCCATAATCCTATCCCATACAGAAATTTACATGAAGCCGTGGATCTTGCATGTTTGCTGACCACTCTGGTCTGTGGAGTGTTTTATGCTTAAGGTGCTGGGAATAGCGATGAGGCTAGGAAGAGCTGATGCTCAGCCATCCTTACTTGGCAGCAGGTGCAGCCTGGCTCTTTCTGCTCACTCATCTATTCCAGCGCTCGTCCTGGGAAGTCAGTGCTGTCATCATCACCCCTGCTTCATCTTCCCCTAAGCCCTCAGCAGCTGAGGGACTGGACACGCCACTCATTGGTATCTTTTTTTTTGAGACGGAGTTTTGTTCTTGTTGCCCAGGCTGGAGTGCAAATGGTGAGATCTCAGCTCATCATAACCCCTACCTCCCAGGTTCAAGTGGTTCTCCTGCCTCAGCCTCCTGAGTAGCTGTGATTACAGCCATGCGCTACCATGCCCGACTA
>NW_016108263.1:96740-142479 GCF_001604975.1 Cebus imitator
TTTTTTAGTAGAGACGGGGTTTCACCGTGTTGACCAGGATGGTCTCGATCTCTTGACCTCGTGATCCACCCACCTCGGCCTCCCAAAGTGCTGGGATTACAGGCTTGAGCCACTGCGCCCGGCCCTATTTTTTTTAGTAGAGACAGGTTTTACCATGTTGGTCAGGTTGGTCTCGAACTCCTGACCTCTAGTGATCCATCCACCTTGGCCTCCCAAAGTGCTGGGATTACAGGCATGAGCCACCCCGCCCTGCCATAAATGGTGTTGAATGAATGAAGAAACCCCCATTTTATAGATGAGGAAACTGAGGCAGATGCATTGATCACTTGCCTGTGGTCATATGTCTGGTGAGTGTGGATCAAGGGGTCGCTCCAGTGCTGCCCTCTAGACCCCTTGGCTTCCCTGGTGCTGTCCTCACACCACTGTGCTGCCATCCTTGCCTGTGGTGTGGCCTCTGTCTCCATCGTGTGACTGTGGCATTTTGACTGTAGTAGCACAACGTAGTGGGCTCTTGAGGGGTGAACGTGGTAACATAGGATCCCCATGCCACAAAGGTGGCAAACCTTTGTCATCGCCGCCATCACTGGTCAGTGGTGTCTCTGAGTCCTGAGCAGGTGTAATCCCTTGGTGGGGACTCGGCACAGAGTGAAGAGCTTGGGGTGAGGACCAGGCTTCCTGGGCTCCCCAGCTCTTCCACTTCCTGGCTCTGCACCGGAATCTCACCCTGTAAGCCTCCGATTCTTCCCTCCACCACGTGGGAGAAACTCCCACGAGAGGCAGCTGGCGCTGCAGGCCGGAGCTTGTTTTTGTGTTGGAGGGGGGCTTAGGTTTAAACCTCAGCTCTGCTGTCCCGGCCTGTTTCCTGTTTCTTCTTGGCCCAGGCTGGAGTGCAGTGTTGCGGTCATAGTTCACTGCAGCCTCCACCTCCTGGGATCGCTCGCCAGCACTGGTCAAGGTAGTTCCTAGTTTAATGGCCAGGGTACATTGCCCAGGGTTAGGCCAGTGCCGTGTCTCAGGATATGGGAGTGCAGGTTCGGGGCCACATTGAGTTTATACCCTGACTGCTGCCTCCTCTCTTTGTGCCCTTGGGGAGGATACTGCAACCCTCTGCCTCAGTTTCCTCCAGTGACCCTCGGGTTAAGAATCGTGGTATGCAGTTGTCGGGAGCATTCTACAGCTGGCCCCTAGGAAGCACTTGGGGCTTCCTGGGCAGTGTAGTGTCCATGGCCGGGCCAGAGAGTGGGCAGCAGGAGGGAGGTGCAGGCCCTGACCTCTCTCTTACTGATCTTTTGCAGTTTCTCCACAGTCGAACTCTTCTCGGCCCACCTGTGCTCGTCACCTCACCTTGGGCACGGGAGACGGAGGCCCTGCCCCACCTCCTGCCCCCTCTTCTGCGTCCTCCTCCCCTTCCCCTTCCCCCTCATCTTCCTCCCCTTCCCCTCCCCCACCCCCACCGCCACCTGCACCCCCAGCCCCACCTGCCCCCCGATTCGACATCTATGACCCCTTCCACCCCACCGACGAGGCCTACTCTCCACCGCCTGCTCCGGAGCAAAAGTACGACCCCTTCGAGCCCACTGGCTCCAACCCCAGCTCATCAGCCGGGACCCCCTCACCCGAAGAGGAAGAGGAGGAGGAGGAAGAGGAAGAAGAGGAAGAGGAAGAGGAGGAGGAGGAGGAGGGCCTGTCCCAGAGCATCAGCCGCATCTCGGAGACCCTGGCGGGCATCTACGATGAAAACAGCCTGAGCCAGGACTTCCCAGGTGACGAGAGCCCCCGCCCAGACCCACAGCCCACACAGCCGACTACGGCCCCTGGAACGCCGCCCCAGGCGGACTCCACCCGGGCTGATGGAGCCACGCGCCGGCGGGTCTTCGTCGTGGGGACCGAGGCAGAGGCCTGTCGGGAAGGCAAGGTCTCTGTGGAGGTGGTGACCGCTGGTGGAGCCGCCCACCCGCCACCCCTGCTGCCGCCCGGAGACTCGGAGATTGAGGAGGGCGAGATTGTCCAGCCAGAGGAGGAGCCCAGGGTGGCATTGTCCCTTTTCCGCTCCAGCGGCCGGGCCACCCGGCCTCCGCCCGCCGCTTCGGCTGCACCTGCGGCCCAGCCCCTACCCCAGCCTCCTGCTCCCCGGGCCCCCGAGGGGGATGACTTCTTGTCCCTGCACGCGGAGTCGGATGGCGAGGGCGCCCTGCAGGTGGACCTGGGGGAGCCAGCCCCCGCGCCGCCTGCTGCTGACTCGCGCTGGGGCGGCCTGGACCTGCGCCGCAAGATCCTGACCCAGCGGCGGGAGCGCTACCGCCAGCGCTCGCCCTCCCCGGCACCCGCGCCGGCCCCCGCAGCCGCCGTGGGTCCCCCCACGCGCAAGAAGTCTCGGCGGGAGCGCAAGCGCAGCGGTGAGGCCAAGGAGGTGGCTTCGTCCTCGTCGGCCACCCAGTCTGCGCCGCCCGCCCCAGCCTCGCCCTGGGACTCCAAGAAGCACCGCTCGCGGGACCGCAAGCCTGGCTCCCACACCTCGTCGTCTGCCCGCCGCCGCTCCCGCTCCCGCTCCCGCTCCCGCTCTGCCCGCCGCCGCTCGCGCAGCACCGACCGCCGCCGCGGAGGCAGCCGCAGGTCGCGGTCCCGGGAAAAGCGGCGGCGGCGGAGGCGCTCGGCTTCCCCGCCCCCAGCCACCTCTTCTTCGTCATCCTCGAGGCGTGAGCGGCACCGTGGGAAACACCGGGAGGGTGGCGGCAGCAAGAAGAAGAAGAAGCGGTCGCGGTCCCGGGGCGAGAAACGGTCTGGGGATGGCAACGAGAAGGCCCCGGCACCTGCTCCACCGCCCTCCGGCTCCACCTCTGGCGGTGACCGCGACAGCCGCCGCCGGGGGGCCGTGCCGCCCTCCATCCAGGACCTCACGGACCACGACCTCTTCGCCATCAAGCGGACCATCACGGTGGGCCGGCTTGACAAGTCCGACCCCCGAGGACCCTCTCCTGCCCCGGCCTCGTCACCTAAGCGGGAGGTCCTGTACGACTCTGAGGGACTGAGCGGCGAGGAGCGGGGCGGCAAGAGCAGCCAGAAGGACCGGCGTCGCTCGGGGGCCGCTTCCTCCTCCTCCTCCTCCCGGGAGAAGGGGTCTCGTCGGAAGGCTCTGGACGGGGGGGACCGGGATCGGGACAGGGACAGAGATAGGGACAGGGACAGGTCATCCAAGAAGGCCCGGCCCCCCAAGGAGTCAGCGCCTTCCTCAGGGCCCCCGCCAAAGCCACCGGTCAGCAGCGGCTCAGGCTCTTCATCCTCGTCGTCCTCCTGTTCCTCCCGGAAGGTGAAGTTGCAGTCCAAGGTGGCCGTGCTGATCCGCGAGGGTGTCAGCAGCACCACCCCGGCCAAGGACGCTGCGTCGGCCGGCCTGGGCTCCATCGGCGTCAAATTCAGCCGCGACCGGGAGAGTCGCTCCCCTTTCCTCAAGCCCGATGAGCGGGCCCCGACTGAGATGGCCAAAGCAGCTCCGGGCAGCACCAAGCCCAAAAAGACCAAGGTCAAGGCCAAGGCTGGGGCCAAGAAAGCCAAGGGGACCAAGGGAAAGACCAAGCCATCCAAGACCAGGAAAAAGGTCCGCAGTGGAGGCGGCAGCGGGGGCAGTGGTGGCCCGGTGTCACTCAAGAAGTCCAAGGCGGATAGCTGCAGCCAGGCGGCGGGCACCAAGGGGGCAGAGGAGACTTCGTGGTCCGGAGAGGAACGGGCAGCCAAGGTCCCTAGCACCCCACCCCCCAAGGTAGCCCCACCGCCCCCTGCCCTCACTCCGGACTCACAGACCGTGGACAGCAGCTGCAAGACACCCGAGGTCTCCTTCCTGCCTGAGGAGGCCACCGAGGAGGCTGGGGTCCGAGGGGGGGCAGAGGAGGAGGAGGAAGAGGAAGAAGAGGAGGAGGAAGAAGAGGAGGAGGAGGAGCAGCAGCCCGCCACCACCACGGCCACCAGCACTGCTGCGGCCGCCCCAAGCACTGCTCCCAGCGCGGGGTCCACAGCCGGTGACTCGGGGGCGGAGGACGGGCCGGCTTCCCGTGTCTCCCAGCTGCCCACGCTGCCCCCGCCCATGCCCTGGAACCTGCCAGCTGGTGTGGACTGCACCACCAGTGGCGTCCTGGCCTGTGAGTGTCCCCTGGGGAGGAGGGTGCTGGGGCGAGCAAGACAGGATGGGGCAGGATGGGGACTGAAGGGTACAGACTTGGAGGTGGTGGGGTGCTCTGGAAGCGGGTTTGTGGGGACATGGACTGGGAGGGTAGGGGTGGGTGAGGCCAGCTGGGGTCTGTCCAGGGGCTCTAGGTGCTTTGGTGTACTGGGAGAGAGGGGCTGACCAGAGCAGGGGGCAGCCAGCCCAGAATGGAGTACTGGGCTAGGTTCAGGGGTGTCCCTAGAGGGGAACTAGGATAGAGGGATGAGAAAGAATGGCTTGCGCAGGGCACTGTGTTCCTTGCGGATGGCAGTTGCCTCTACCACACTGCAGAGGTGGGGAGAGAGGCTGGGACTGGCTTCCAGGGGGTCAGGAGACAGAATCTCACTCCTGCCACCGTCTCTTCACTGCATGACCCTGGCCAGCCCCCCACCCACACACCTGGAGTCCCAAGAACATTCGGGGTGGGGGTCATTCTCTCATTGACTGAGGCCGCCTTTTTTCCAGTTCTTTTTTTTTTTGAGACAGAGTCTCACTCTGTCGCCCAGGCTGAAGTGTAATGGCGTAATCTCGGCTCACTGCGACTTCTACCTCCCAGGTTCAAGCTGTTCTGCCTCAGCCTCCCAAGTAGCTGAGACTACAGCCATGTGCTACCATGCCCGACTAATTTTGTATTTTTAGTAGAGACAGGGTTTCACCATATTGGCCAGGCTGGTCTTGAACTCCTGACCTCTGGTGATCTGTCTGTCTCAGCCTCCCAAAGTGCTGGGATTACATGCGTGAGCCACCTCGCCCGGTCCCCTTTTCCCAGTTCTGAGTGGGGCCTTGTGGCTGTCCTGGAACCCAGGGCAAGAGATGGCAGTGAGTGTCCAGGTGAGCTTCACCAGCTCCTGTCCTGTCACCTCCCCCCATCTCCGTGTTGTCACCTCTCCATCTCCTGCAGTGACTGCACTTCTCTTCAAGATGGAAGAAGCCAACTTGGCGAGCCGAGCGAAGGCCCAGGAGCTGATCCAGGCCACCAACCAGGTGGGCTCCCCTGGGGGAGAGTCCCTGCCGCCCCTTCTTTTGTCCATTGCCTCGGGTTAGGAGAGGAACCGCAGGCCCGGCAGCTCTGGGGCAAGGTATCAGCCTGAAGAGGAGCCTGTTGCCTCGGCTGTGGGGAAGTCAGCATGGGAACAGTGGGGTGCACGTCCCCTCTTCCCTGTCACATCCCTTTACTCACCACCCCTCCATCCTCTTCCCACAGATCCTCAGCCACAGAAAGCCACCCTCAAGTCTGGGGGTGACCCCAGCTCCTGTGCCCACCTCTCTGGGTCTGCCCCCTGGCCCCTCCAGCTACCTGCTTCCTGGCAGCCTCCCCCTGGGGGGCTGCGGGTCGACCCCTCCCACCCCTACCGGGCTGGCTGCCACTTCTGACAAGAGAGAGGGCAGCAGCAGCTCCGAGGGACGTGGGGACACAGATAAGGTGAGCTGGCCTAGGGAGAGGTGGGTTGGTGGTGACAGTTCTGTAGAAAATATAGACAGGAACTGAGATTCGGGGGCTCAAGGAGAAAGGGAGACTGAGGCAGGCACACAGGGCCTTAGAGGCCAAAGTCATGAAACTGTAAGGAACTAAACTTCCACTGGAATGGAGGAGCAGGAAACGCGTTGGGTGGGGCCGAAGGAAAATTGTGTCTGTGTATGTGGGGGTGTGTGCGTATACCCTACATAGACACACACTGCACTGCAGTCCACCCCTTGATTACCTGTTGCTCACGCTCTTTCCCTCTCTGTGTCAGTGGGGGAGGGTGGTTTTTGAATGAAAAGTCAAGACCCTGTCTTTAGATGAAGGGAGGGAGAATGGATGCCAGGTACATAGTAACACGGGTTCTTTTTCAGCGGCTCTGGCTGGCTCCTGTCCTGGGCTCTGGGCCTGTTTCTCTCTTGATCAGGTCTGGATAAGGGTTTTTGTGTGTGGTTTGCTTTTTTTTTTTTTTTTGGTTGGTTTTTGAGACAGGGTCTCCCTCTGTCACCCAGGCTGGCATGCAGTGGCACAATCACAGCTCACTGTAGCCTCAACCTTGACCTCTCGGGCTCAAGGGATCCTCCTACCTCACCCTCCTGTGTAGCTAGACAGACACATGCCATGGTGATTAGCTAATTTCTTTTTTTTTTACTTTTTATACCACTTCCATTTGATGTTGGAGCTAATTTCTTAATTATTTGTAGAGTCGGGGTCTCACTATGTTGCCCAGGCTGATCTGAAACTCCTGGGCTCAAGTGATTTTCCCACCTCAGCCTTCCAAAGTGCTGGGATTCCAGACATGAGCCACTGTGCCCAGCCTGGATGTTTTTTCTCATAGTCCAGCAGCCCATAGCCAGGCGGTGGTGTGGCTCACCTTCACGCAGTTGTTCACGGTGCCCGATAAAGCTGGATAAACCCCATGAAACATCCCCGTGTGAGCTGCAGAGGTGGGGCTGCGGCTTAGCCCGTCACGTGTCCGTGGCTCCTGCCCTGTGCTGCAGGGCTGACACGGTGAGGACCTTCTCGTCTGCAGTGGCCCTTACTCTGCCCTGGTCTGTGCTCTGCCCTTTGCCCCTTTTTGCCACATCTGAGATGGGTGCTGGGGAGCAGCGTCTCTCTAGAGACCCTCCCCCTGTGGCAGCAGGCAAGCCTGAGGAGTCCCTCCAGGTGGCGTGTGTCTCTCCTGGCCACAGAGTTGCCCTCACAGTTCAGCCCGTCAGACAGTGTCCCTGGACTCTGTTAGCCATTGTGCCCTGCCCTTCCCAGGACTCAGTTTACTTGCCCCCACTTGGCTTGGCCCTGGGTTATGGGGAATAGTCACCTGGCTTGGGAGGGCAGCCTCCCCAAGGGTGGTGCCAAGGGACTGTCCCTTGTGCCTGCAGAGGGCTGCTTCTTCTCTGGTCCTATGTGGCTCTCTGGCTAGAGGTTTCCTGTCTGCTTTGACAAAGATTCTGCCTGAGGCCAGGGATGCAGCTGCTACCCGAGCTGCAGCTGCCGGATCTCCTAGCTTGCTGGCCACGGGCGGGAAGAACCTTGCCTCAGAGGCTCTCTGCCCTGCCCCCCGTCCTGTCCTCTCCTTTTCATCCGCACGGCCATTCCTCTGGGAAGAGGCACAGCTCCCCTGGATTGAGTCCTTGATCTGTGCCTGGCCTGTGCCATGTCCTCCATGTGTGTCGGTATAGTCCTCCCCATAGGTGCTGTCCCTGTTTTACAAATGAGCCACAAAGGTGGCCAGGTACAGTGGCTCATGCCTGTAATTCCAACAGTTTGCAAGGCCGAGGCGGGTGGATCGCTTGACCCCAGGAGTTCAAGATCAGCTTGGGCAACATAGTGAGGCCCAGTCGCCACAAAAAGTCCAAGAATTAGCCGTGTGTGGTGGTGGCACCTCTAGTCCCAGCTACTCAGGAGGCTGAGGTGGGAGGATCACTTGAGCCCAGGAGTGCAGGGCTGCAGTGAGCAGTGATTGTGCCACTGCGCTCCAGCCTGTGTGTCAGGGAAAGACCCTGTCTCAAAACAAAGAAACAAAAATGAGCCACAAAAAGGAGATTTGGCTGATCATCCCAGGGCTTGGAGCCAGGGGTGGCAGACCAGGCTTCCAATGCAAATGGGTCCGAGGACAATCCTCACCCCCACTCCCCAGTGCCCCTCAGCCCTAGCCATTCCCTTCATTGCCTTGGTGACCAGAGCAGTATTATAAAAACATAAACTGGAGGCCGGGCGTGGTGGCTCGCACCTGTAATCCTAGCGCTCTGGGAGGCCCAGTTTGAGGTCAGGAGTTCAAGACCTGCCTGACCAACATGGTAAAACCCTGTGTCTACTAAAGATACTATAGGTGTGGTGGCGTGCACCTATAATCCCAGCTACTCAGGAGGCTGAGGCAGGAGAATCGTGTGAACCCAGGAGGCGGAGGTTGCAGTGAGCCAAGATTGCACCACCCCATTGCAGCCTGGGCAATGGAGCAAGACTCCATCTCAAAAAAACAAAAAACAAAACCTAAACTGCGTCCTCCCGTCCTGCGGTGAAAAGCCCTGTGCAGTTTTCCTGCTGTCCTCAGAAGCAGCCCTGCCTGTAGTCTGATTCAAAACCAGCTGTAATTGCTCGGCCAGTGCCTGCCTTGTCACACCGAACTTTGTGAGGGCAGGTGACACATGTCATGGCCAGGCCTGGGGCAGGCAGTGTTCTGCCTAGAGATGTCCAGTGACATTCAGAGGCCCAGGGCTGGCCTTTGGTCCCAGGTCCCTGCAGCAGAGGGTGCATGGGACAGACCCTCAGCAGGACTTCTAGCCCAAGCACAGCAGGACGGCCAGAGGGCCAAGCTGGCTGCAGAGGCCAGCGGAGGCGGAGGTTCCGGTACTCACTGGCCCTTGCTGTCCCTTCCTCCCTGCCGTCGCCACCCCCTCAGTATCTGAAGAAGCTGCACACGCAGGAGCGGGCGGTGGAGGAGGTGAAGCTGGCCATCAAGCCGTACTACCAGAAGAAGGACATCACCAAGGAGGAGTACAAGGACATCCTGAGGAAGGCCGTCCACAAGGTGGGCACATGGAGAGAGAGGCAGACACAGGATGGGGGGAGGGCGAGCTGGAGGACAGATGTGTGCGGATGGGAGATGGGGAGGACGTCAGTCTGGGAGGTGAGGGGGTGACGAGATTTTCTCAAGGCCACCTGGGCCTGTTCCGCTGGCCCTAGGGGACCCATTGTCAAGGGGGACAGAGGGACCTTAGCCTATCATTGGGGAAGCACTCCTGTCCCAAGCTGCACCCAGCGGCCCTGGTGGATGGGGCCCCAGGAGCCTACTGGTGACTCTGGCTGTCCCCGGCCCCCCAGATCTGCCACAGCAAAAGCGGGGAGATCAACCCGGTGAAGGTGAGCAACCTGGTGCGGGCCTACGTCCAGCGCTACCGCTACTTCCGCAAGCACGGTCGCAAGCCAGGGGACCCCCCGGGGCCCCCACGGCAGCCCAAGGAGCCAGGGCCCCCGGACAAGGGTGGCCCAGGCCTGCCCCTGCCCCCTCTCTGAGAGCCCTGGCCAGCTCTTCGCCCCTCGTCTCTTTGAAATTCTGGACATATTTATGGCTCCACCTCCCCACTTCCCTCCCCCGTCAGTGGGATGATTGGGGGAGGGTTGCTGCAGGGAAGAGGAGAGCCCCCTGCCCTGCCCTGCCCCATGCCCACATCCCTTGTCCCAAAGCCTGTCCCCAGTGCCCCTCCCTTCTGTTCGTGCCCCTCTCCCCAATTTCATTAAAGATTTCATGAAACATCACCCCTGAGCACCATGGTTCTAACCCTTAGTTTTCAGGGACAAATTTGCCAGAGGGTTGGGGCAGGACCCCCAGGAGGCTAAGAGTGGGAGACAGAGACAGGACCCCCAGGAGGCTAAGGGTGGGAGACAGAGAGACCAGACTGACTTGGGGCAGCTGCCTCCCCTGGGCCTCACTTTCCTTATCTGTACAGTGGGTGTTGTGAGGATTGAACAAGACACAGGTGGAGCACTTAGCAGAATCTCTGGCAGGGAGCCAGCGGCTCACAGTAGCGGGGCTGGGGCCACACCTGACCAGCATCCTCCCAGCTCAGGGCCCCTGGGTGCCATGTGCCTGCTTTGGAATTGCTCCCATAAGCAGGATCTGTGTTCCCCATCGAGTGGACTTCTCTTTTCAGCAGCCCTGTGAAGCTGGAGTGATCTCAGCCACTCTCTCGAGAGGGAAACTGAGGCACAGAGCAGTAGGGCTACGCTGGCTTCTGCCACTTTCATCACCCAGAACTGAGGCCCAGCCAGGAGAGACGACAGTGCCCAGGGTCAGAGGGCAGGCAGGCTTGGCACAAGGCCCCAGGGTGGCAGCAGAGCCTCTCTACCACTGCTCCCTCCAGCCCCACACAGAGGGGGCGTGAGGCCTCGAAGGAGAAGGGCTGTTTGCCCAAACTCTTCAGAGGCAGGGCAGGGGCCTCGGTTCTGGCCGGTCTTTGTGTTTCCTCACCTTTGTGCCTCTTGAAGCCTGTGTCTTGGTCTATAGTAAAATGGGGGCAGCCATCACCCAGCAGGTCCCTGGGAAGAGGTGAGGAGGGTCAGCTGCCCCCTGCAGTGCTTGGTCCTCATGCATTGAGCACCGGAGTTGTGCACAGCTGCACAGATGGGTAAATTGAGACCCTGACCAGGAATAACAAGCAGCTTGCGTCAGAGGGCACCCAACACCAGACGCACAAGTGGTGACTACAGCAGGAACCAGTTTATTGGTTGAGGTGGTGGGCGAGGTAGGGGGGCTAGAGGCCACACTATGAGGAGTGAGGGCTCAGGCCTCTCCAGGGCCCTGGAAATCCATGTCCTCCACCAAGTCCTTCAGGTAGGCCTTGTACTGGTCAGAGGTGAGGGAGAGTGGGTGGCTGTTGGAAATGTGCAGTTCCACGGTGTTCTCCAGGGAGGAGGCACCCCCTGCCCGGGCCAGCTCTACCAACGCCCTGAGGCATGTGGGCACAACCTGCAGGGGAAGTGGGGACAGGAGTCAGGGAAAACAGCCAGTGTCCACCAAGGTAGGAGTTGGGGCTGGGAGAACTACAGCTCCCCGCAGCCCCCGCTGTAAGCCAGGATGAACCATAGGCCCAGGGCTGCTGGGAGTTGTAGTTTCCCCTCTTTACACACAGACACGTGCGTGCGCCAGGCCAGAATGCTCCCAGGAGTCAGGGCCGAGCAGTCTATGATCTTGACTCCTGGGAGCTACAGCCATGGCCTCACAATGGCAGCTAGGACTTGGTGTCCACCAGCTTCTACATGGTTTAGAGCAGGGGTCCCCAACCCCACCACCTGCTAGGAACCAGGTCACAGCAGGGCATGAGCAGCAGATGAGGGAACATTACTGCCTGAGCTCGGTCTTCTGTCAGATCGGTGGCATTAGATTCTCACAGGAGCACGAACTCTATTGTGAACTGTGCACGAGAGGGAGCTAGGTTGCTCCTTATGAGAATCTAATGCCTGATGATCTGCAGTGGGGCAGTTTCTTCCTGAAACCACCCCCCTCCCTTTCTGGAAAATTATCTTCCGTGAGACTGATCCCTAGTGCCAAAATGCTTGGGGACTGCTGGTTTAGAAAGTTCAAAACAGGCTCTGCTGGTGGGGCCATGGGAAGGAGCTCTTGGGGATGAAAAGCTGGTTATTGCAGAGATCTTGGAAGCTGCAGCTTTTTGGAGGGCCTTCTGGGAGCTGCAGTTCCTGGGAGCAGCCTCTTCCCTCTGTAAGGCCACCCCTCTCAGCCCCAAGGACTCAGGGCTGCAGGCACCTTAACCATCACGAGCCTCTTGGTCCACGGCTGGTCCTGGGGCCATGGCTCCCCGACACAGAACCAGAGGGTATAGCGTGGTGAGCGTCCGCTTCCTTCCGTGAAGGTAATCAGATCTGGGGGCCCAGAAGCCTAGTCAGGGATGAGAAGAGGACCCTCTACCCCCACTTCCCCATAAACTTGAAAATAGCCTCCCTCATCTCCCCCGACCTGAGGCCCTCTGCCACCTCCACCAGGGAATGCTTGTTTGGGGAAAGTCCCCATGATTCTGTTTCTGTACTTCCTCCCTCCCTCCCGTCAGGGTGGGGTTGTTGGAAGGTTGAACCCCCCCAGCCCCCAGGCCTCAGCATTCATGACAGGCCCAGAGTAGGGGCCCATTCCCCCAAGGATGCTCAGTGAATCTGGAGAAGCTGGTTGGCATTCAGTCTCCTCTAAGGCTGCACTAATTGCAGCCATCAGCCACGTGAGGTTACTTAAGTTTAAACTGTAATTAAAGCGAACCCCGTCCTGGCTGCACTGGCTTCACCTGAGTGCTCAGGCCCTGTGGCTAGTGGCTGCTGCACCAGGCAGTGTAGGTGGCCGTTCCCTTCATCACGGAAAGCTCCGCCGCACAGCCACTCCCTAAGGCATGCAGCTTTCCTGCTATTTGCGCTATCCACCATCATTAGCTACGATGATGGTGACAGTGGTAGCTAATTCCTGAGCACGCTCTACGTACTGGGCCTGTGTCTCACCCCAGCGCTGGCAGGTAAGTAGAGAGAAGAGACCGTTCTCAGATTCCATGGGCTCAGGGCAAAGTCCTTTGCCTTGGGTTATACAGCCGGCGGAGCACAGTCAGGGTCTGAATTCAGTCCTAATCCTGAGATCTTAACCACTATGCAGGCTGCTTCCTCCTGGGCAGGGCAAAGCCCCCATCTCACTTACCTACAATGAAGGGTCCCAGGTTGAGCACGCCTCCTTCCTTGTCCTTAGGGACCTCGCCATCAGGCCCATTCCCACTGTTGGGGAGCAACTCCTCGCTCACTGCCCAGTATGTGTGGCACTGCCCCAACCGCTGGGCCCAGAGCTGCTGTCCGGCCCGCCACAGAGCCAGTCCCCCGCCCAGGCGGCTCAGCACATGCCTCACATAGCTCATCACTCCCTTGTCTGTCAGGGACGTGCCAGGGTCTGGCAGTGTGATGGGCCATCCAGGCAGTGTCCTGTCTGCCACTTCAGACCCCACCAGCCGTAGGCCCCCTGGGCAGGAGATGGTCTGCTGGAAGACTTGGCGGCCCCGGTAGAAGGCTGTCACCTCGAACTCCCACTCTGAGCAGCGGCAGCAGTGGCGTGAAGGGGAGAAGGATTGAGAGAGTCAGGGACTGCTACCCAGACCTCAGCCCCTCCGAGCCGGTAGCTGACACTCACCTTCCCCCGGCACCAGCAGCCGCCTCAGTGGGTTCTCAGAGGGCTCCAGGTTTGGGAAGGACGTGGGATTGTCCAAGCTGGGGTTCAGCAGGGGCTGAGGGTAGGGCTCAGGGGCTACAGCCAGGCCTGGTGGTCCCGAATCTGGGAGTGGGGCCAAGACCATGTTACCCAGTAACTCATCCAGAATGTCTTCCTGGAGGGAAACAAAAAGAGAATCCAGCATTTCCACAGCCTTTTCTGGAGACTTCATGTGGACCAGGTCTGTTCTCAGCAGTGCAGGGAGGTCAGGCTTGAACTCTGCCTTCAAAGGGCTTCCAGTCTGGGGACAGAGGCAGCCACAGCCATCAACAGCCAAACACTCTAATGAACGCCACGTGCTACCATTCCAACCCCAGGATCTGGCTCTCTACAGGCAAGACCTGGGCAGAATTTCAGAGGGGATGCTCCCCTGGCTCTGACAGCAGAAGGATCAAGGGGAGGGAGGTTTTCAGTTCCCAAGAGGCTGACAGCTCCCTGCCAATCAAGGAAATACCTGAAATCGCGGGAAGGCGTGTCAAATGCAAATCGAGCGCCTTCAATGCCAAGTGAAGACTGAATTTTCTCCTGAGGAGACTGGAGCATGGGACAGACAGGGCCAGCACTGGCTCAGGTGAGGGGCAGACTGGAGGCAAGGGAGGGGCGCTGGTCCGGAGGGAGACGATGAGCCCATGGGAACAGGACAGACAATGAGGGGCGTGACGGTTGGGCACATTCTTACCTGGGTATCAGAAGTACTGCCTCCACCACTGGTGTCTGGAGAGGTGTCTGGCTGGGAAAAGTCCCCAACTCCTGTTGGGAAAGGTGGTGAGGTGGCTAGGGGTGCCAGGAACCCTTGGGACCCCAGCCTCCCATACTAGCCCCGATCTGGCAGACCTGAGTTCACAAACTCGTAGATCTTATGTGGGTCGTGAGGGTCCTTGCTCCGGTCATCTGCTAAACGCAATCCATCTTTGCGGTTGAGGGCAGAACGGAAATTTCTCTTCCAGGTTGGCGGGTCTGGCTTATCCCTCCCGGGAACGTACGCACCAGTAGCCTCGGCCCAGGCCTGGGCAACAGTGGTATCAGGATAGTAAGAGAGGATGACCTAGATCCTGTCCCGGAGCCCCAACCCTGTCTCCCGCATCCTAACACCACCGTCTTTCCCTGGCAAGTTCTAACTCTGCAAAGTCCATCCCCAAATCCCCCCATCCCACCTACCTCCATCCCCCACCTCTAGTTTTCAAAATGGAGCTTTGAAATTTTCATTCTTTTCGAGATGGAGTTTCAACTCTTGTCACCGAGGCTGGAATGCAATGGCGCAATCTTGGCTCACTGCAACTTCCACCTCCCGGGTTCAAGCGATTCTCCTGTCTCAGCCTCCAGAGTAGCCGGGATCACAGGCAGGCACCACCATGCCCGGCTAATGTTTGTATTTTTAGTAGAGACGGGGTTTCACCATGTTGGCCAGGCTGGTCTCAAACTCCTGGCCCCGGGTGATCTGCCCACCTCAGCCTCCCAAAGTGCTGGGATTACAGGCATGAGCTACCGCACCCAGCCTCTTCAGAAGCCTTTGAAACCTCTTTTGTTTTTGTTTTTAGAGACGGGGCCTGTGTTGCCCAGGCTGGTTTCAAACTCCGGGGCTCAAGCGATCCTCTAGCCTCGGCCTTGCCAAAGTACTGGGATTCTATGTGTGAACCACCGCGGCCCCCAAAAAACTTTTCTTTCTAAGCCAGGCTTTCAAGTCCTGCTAACCCCGTGCACCACCTGCCCCAGGACACCCTTCGTGATAACGTCGTCCCTCACACTGTTTACCACCTCTGGCTTATACTAATTCGGTGGTTAGGAACCCCAGATTTGGGGCTCCAAGTCTCACCTCTGATGTTTCAAGAACAATCCCCCAGGATCCTAAACTAGGAACCCCGGCTCCTAGAGAGCCCCAAACTCACAGGATGCATTTCCTTTGGGTACTAACCCGGCTTTCCCGGTTCTAGTTCTATTCACTGAACGGGCAACTCCAACCCCGCCAGGGCCCCACCATCAGTCAGCTGATCCGGCTAGCCCCGCCCCTCCCGTTCTGGCCCCACCCACCAGCGTTGACACTAGCCTGCCCCTCGCGCGCTACCTCCGCCTTCTCAGCCCTGCCCCTCGGAGTCCTTCCCGCCCCGCGCGCAGCTCCCGGTTTCCAGCGTCCCTGGTCGCACGACGCACCTGGAAGATTCCGAAATCCTCCTGCTGTGCATCATGCCGTAGGCCGTGTTTCCAAGGGATGCGGAAGCGCGTGCGGCTCTCGTTCACCCAGGCCACACCCTCCAGCTGCCCCCGATTCAGCTGCAACTCCAGCCAGGGCAGGATCCGTGGCTTTGGGGTTCCCATGGTCCGGCCTGCGCGTACAGGGCATTTCCTGGGCGCGGCCGGCCTCTCCCGGACCCACCTGGCCTGGAGTTTCCGCACCCAGACCTCCCTGTCACGGGCTACGGCACAGGTCCTTCACCCATATTTTCGGGGGTACAAGCAGGAAACCTCCTCTTCCCATCCCCCCATCCGCCAGAGAGGCTCCCTAATCAGCTAGGGTTCCTTCCCCTATCCTTGGCACACCCTTGCCCAGCGACTTCAGTGCAGACCCTCCACTCCCTCAATTCTGCCAGTGTAGACCCCCCCTCTCCCCCACATCGAAAGCAAGTAGCCCCACTTTCAGGGTAGCATCTTTCCCTAGCTATGTCAGTGCAAAATCGATTCACTTGTAAGCCTCTACCGCCTGCACTTACCCCAGTGTAGACCCCCTTCCACAGTCCCCCTACAGAAGATCCCCTACCTACTTCCAACGCAGAACCTCGATCCACAATTCCCCCTCGACTGCCAGCCTCCCTCCTCCAGAGCACGCCTCAGCTTTCGAGAGCGAACTGCCTGCATCTGCGGAGTCCACCCCTCCCTCTCTAGATCCCCCTCAGTGTAGACGCCTCCTCTCTTTCTCTTCCCTCCCTACTTTTTCTAGTTTTTCTGCAACCGACCTCCAGCGCCGGCCACTGTAGCTCCCTCCTTTCTCCACTTTCCCCAGATTATACAGCCTGCCTTTCCACTCTCTGTGCAGACCCATCATCTTTCCCGCTCCTCGTTCTCGGACGCCACCAACGCTCTCCCGGGCTCTTCCGCGTTACCTACGATGGAAGGTCGGGGCGTGCGGGGAGCTGGAGCCCACCCCTGTCTTGGGGCTCCGGGTAGCTCTCAAACTCGAGGCTGAACACCCCCTTTCCCGTCAGCCGAGCTCTAGAGCGCTGGGGCTTTCTTTTCCAACGACTTCTTGAAATAAAAACAACTTTATCATTCTTTGAGTGACAGAACCCAGATCCCAAGGGACAGGCCGTAGGGCCCGGGCTGTCCCCGCCCCCATGCCCTTTTTCGGCTTTCCGGCCAGAGGCATGCTGGGAGCGTCAAATGCAAATTGAGCGTGCAGCCAGCGTTCCGCCCTTTCTACGTTGGGCCGGTTACCCACCCGGCCCAGTGCGCAGGCGCGGGAAAGTTGAACTAAGAAAGTTTGTACGAGTTGAGTGAAGAAGGCGGCAAGTTGAGTGGAGGTGGCGGCGGTGGGGCCCCGAACCAGGTCAGCGGAGTGTTGCCGAGGGTCAGGGTGTGGAGGGAAGAAGAGGCGGCCGGGATCCATGAGTGAGGTCCCAGTCCCGCTTCTCCGACATCCAAGTCTAGATTCCAGGAGTCGGAGATTTGGAAATACACCTCCCAGCAGGCTGCGCGGCGAAGAAGCGCGGACCGAGGAGAAGATTTGCCCTAAAGCCTGCTGGGATTGGTAGTTCCCGATGCTTTAAGGGTTTCAGTAGTTCGGCATATACCTCTTTCAGAATCCAGGAGTTGGGGCGCTGAGCCCCTACTCCCTGGGAGACATAAGGGTCTGGAGCTCCAGTTCCTTTCTCTCTGAGACTTAGGAATCTAGGACCCTAGCTCCCTCCTCCTTTAGACCCACGCACGAATCTGGGCACCCACCCCCCACCTTTCCTTGGATTAAAGAGTCTGTCCTGTTCCCTCTTCTGTCTGAGGACTCAAGAGTCTAAGCCCCCAGACCCACACTCTCCAAAGGACCCAGGAGTCCAAGCCCTCAGCACCTTCCTTGGGACTCACAAGTCCTGGCCCCTAAGCCTCCACTTCTCGATAAATCCTTGGAGTCCAGTCCCTAGCCCCCTCTCTCATAGGTGCCTCCATGGCAGGCTCAGAAGAGCTGGGTCTCCGGGAAGACACGCTGAGGGTCCTAGCTGCCTTCCTTAGGCGTGGTGAGACTGCCGGGTCTCCTGTTGCAACTCCACCCAGGTAACAGGAGTTGCACTTCTTCCCCAGGGGCCAGGATTGGAGGCCCCCTCCTCGCTCTTGCTCCTGGTCTCAGTCTGTCTCCTCTCTTTATATCTGACTCTAGTCTGTGTCTTTGGGGTTTTGGAGAGAGGTCCTCAGTGGGGGAGGGAGGGAGTTGAGGAAAGTGACTTACAGAGGATCTCTGCTGGGGTCACTCTCTGAAGTCCTCCTCCCCAGAAGCCCTGCCCCAGAAGAGCCAACAGACTTCCTGAGCCGCCTTCGAAGATGTCTTCTCTGCTCCCTGGGGCGAGGAGCAGCACCCACTCAGTCCCCTCGGCCTTCCTCTCTGCCCATCCGCCCCTGCTATGGTTCAGAACCTGGTAAGAGATTTCCATGATCATCTGTGAAACTGGCAGAACAAGGGATAAGGTACTAGTTTAAGATCACTTAACTATGGCCAGGAGCGGTGGCTCACGCCTGTAATCCCAGCACTTTGGGAGGCCAAGGTGGGCGGGTCACCTGCGGTCAGGAGTTCAAGACCAGCCTGGCCAACGTGATGAAACCCTGTCTCTACTAAAAGTACAAAAATTAGCCTGGCGGTGGTGGCAGGTGCCTGTAATCCCAGCTGCTCAGGAGTCTGAGGCAAGAGAATCGCTTGATCCCAGGAGGCGGAGGTTACAGTGAGCCAAGATCGCGCCACTGCACTCCAGCTTGGGCAACAAGAGCAAGACTCTGTCTCAGAAAAAAAAAAAAAAAATAGAAGATCACTCAGCTAGTGGGTGGCCTTGTGGAGTCTCTGACACCAACCTTCAGGACAGAACCTGTCCTCTTCCCTCCCCAGTCATATTTCTATCTGCCAGTTCTGTGTGCTGGTTTTCAGAGAGCATTTGGTCGATCTGGTTGTTGTCTCTTTTCTTCCATAACTACTTCCCTGCCCCTAGGACTTTTGTAGCCAGGAATACCCCTGTTAGAGAGGCAGGAGACCTGGTTTTCCATCACATCACCCTGGCTGTTTTAGTTGCGTGACTCTGGGGGAAAATGCTTTCTGCCCCGCTCCCCTGTTTTTCCAGTAACAGTGTAGGAATTGGGGAGGAGATCATTGGACTTGATCAAGAGTGACCAACAAGTTCCTCATAGGTGTGAACCTGGATGGACTAGTAATGGCTGCTGGGAGTGCTAGCTTGAAAGGGGGTTCAGAGCTAGGGAGAGGAAGTGCTGTGATCAATTGGTGATGTCTGAAGTGGGTGAGGGAAGGGGATACTAACAGTAGTGTCTTGTGTTTGCCTTCCTTGGATGAGATCATCTTCGAGGTCTAGTTCAGCTCTGACCATCTTTTGGAGACAGAAATCTTGCTCTGTCACCCAGGCTGGAGAGCAGTGGTACAATCTCGACTCACTGCAACCCCCACCTCCTGGGTTCCAGCGATTCTTGTGTCTCAGTCTCCCGAGTGCCTGGGATTACAGGTGCGCGCCAGCATACCAGCTGATTTTTGCATTTTTAGTAGACACAGAGTTTCGCATGTTGGCCAGGCTGGCCTCAAACTCCTGGCCTTAAGTGACCCTCCCATGTTGGCCTCCCAAAGTGCTGGGATTGCAGGCATGAGCCACTGCACCCGGCCAACTCTGGCATTCTAAGTCCAGTCTGAGGATGTGATAAAGTGAAAAGTTGAAGGGTTTTGACATTTTTTACCGAGTTTTCTCACTGGGCCTCAGTTTACCCCATTATAAAATGAGAATCATTGCCACCTGCCATAGTAGTCGGGGGAAGGAGAGAATCCATAAGTTTCCAATGTCCTGGAATCCTGTCATGAACTCTCTTTACCCAGGCCCAGCTACTCCAGACTTTTATGCCTTGGTGGCCCAGCGGCTAGAACAGCTGGTTGAAGAGCAACTGAAATCTCCATCTAGCCCAGGTGAGGCGCAGAGGGGCCCCAGAGAAGGATGGGGGTAGGAGGATAGTCAGGATTTGGCCCCCAGCCAAATTCTCTTCTACCTGCAGAATTACAGGGTCCCCCACTCACAGAGAAGGAAGCCCTGCTGCGGAGGCTGGTGGCCCTGCTGGAGGAGGAGGCAGAAGTCATTAACCAAAAGGTGATGGGCGTCTGCCCCCCCCTTGGCAAGGACAGGAGTTGCGGAATGGTGGGGCACTGGCATCAGAAGCCGGATCTGTATTTTCTTTGGATGGTCAAGTGGAGAGAGGGTAGGACAAAGTTTAGTGAAGGGTTGAGGCCGCGAGAGGTGGCTCACGCCTGTAATCCCAGCACTTTGGGAGGCCAGGATGGAACAACTGAGGTCAGGAGTGTGAGACCAGCCTGGCCAACACGGTGAAACCCCGTCGCTTCTAAAAATACAAAAATTAGCCGGGTGCAGTGGCTCACACCTGTAATCCCAGCTGGCTGAGGCGGGAGAGTCACTTGAGCCCAGGAGGCAGAGGTTGCAATGAGCCAAGATAGTGGCACTGCACTCAGCCTGGGCGACAGAGCAAGACTCTGTCTCAAAAAGAAGAAGAAAAAAAGAATGGTCGAATGACAGGAATATGGTTAGGGTAGTGCTGTACTGTAAATTCGCGTTTTGATTGTTAGAGGGGCGTGGCCTAAATGCAGAGGGTGTGGCCATCAAAAACATGGTCTGGAAGAGATTGGCCAACTTGGGAAAGTAAGAGAATTAATGTGGGGATTGGGCGAGTGTCTAAAATCTTACTGAGCATAGGATGTGGCCTGGCTTAGGAGGCGTGGCTTGTGGCTGTGTCTTGAAATCTATTGGCTCGGGAGCTTGGGCAGGGTACATGAACCTCTCATATTAATTGAATGGTAGAGGGCAAGGTTGTCATAGACACTAAGTTGGCCCCTGGGTAAGGGCACTGGGGGCGTGACTAGATTAACTCGGTTACAGCAGAGATTGGCTCTGATTGGCTGTGGCGGCAAGGGAAGGGGCGTGGCTTAGTGACTCAGGTTCTCGGGCAGTATCCTGGGCATCCTTTGGCCGAGACCCTAGAGTCTGACCTGATTGGCTGATATGGATGAGGGATGACCTAGAGTTTTAGCATCTAGAAGTGTCCTGAACCGGGCAGCCACGCCTCCCAGGCCCCTGTTGGCTGGTCCCTGAGGCACAGCTGACTCTGACCCTGCCTCTTCCACCCCACAGCTGGCCTCGGACCCCGCCCTGCGCAGCAGGCTGGTCCGTCTGTCCTCCGGCTCTTTCACTCGCCTGGTGGAGCTGTTCTGCAGCCGGGAAGACAGATCTCGCCCAAGCCCAGCATGCCCTGGGCCTCCGCCTCCTTCTCCGGAGCCCCTGGCCCGCCTGGCCCTGGCCATGGAGCTGAGCCGGCGCGTGGCCGGGCTGGGGGGCACCCTGGCTGGACTCAGCGTGGAGCACGTGCACAGCTTCACGCCCTGGATCCAGGCCCAGGGGGGCTGGGTGAGCCACTGAAGCCTCTCTCTCTGGGCCTCGCTTTACCCAACTGTCATGAGATAGAGGAGGGGTGGGGGCTTCTTAGGTTTCCTCTCAAGCTCAGGTATTCGCCCAGCTCCACTGTGTTCGTTCTGTGTTGAGCCCTTGCTGTACGCCAGGACTGCAGTGATGAGTGCGGATGCTATGCCTGGCGTCAACCACTGGGTATGCTAACGCTGTGAATGTGAAACCTCTCCTCAGGGAGAGGCGGGGTTAGGTGGCTCGTGCCTGTAATCCTGGCAATTTCAGAGGCCGAGGCGGGAGAATCATTGGAGGCCAGGAGTTCAAGACCAGCTTGTAAGACCCCATCTGTACAAAAATTGAAAATAATTAGCCAGGGCCAGCTGCTGTAATCACAGTACTTTGGGAGGCTGAGGCAGGTGGATTACCTGAGGTCAGGAGTTTCAGACCAGCCTGGCCAACATGGTGAAACCCAGTCTCTCCTCAAACCGTACATAAATTAGCCGGGCTTGGTGGTGGTTGCCTGTAATCCCAGCTACTTAGGAGGCTGAGGCGGGAGAATCACTTGAACCTGGGAGGCAGAGGTTGCAGTGAGCTGAGATTGCGCCATTGCACTCCGGCGTGGGCAACAGAGCAAGACTCTGTCTCAAAAAAAATAATATAATAGGCGGGGCATGCTGGCTCATGCCTGTAATCCCAGCACTTTGGGAGACTGAGGCAGACAGATCATGAGGTCAGGAGCTCAAGACCAGACTGGCCAACATAGTGAAATGTCTCTACTAAAACCCGTCTCTACTAAAAAAAAAAAAAAAATTAGCTGGATGTGGTGGCGGACCCCTGTCATCCCAGCTACTCAGGAGGCAGAGGTTGCAGTGAGCTGAGACTGCGCCACTGCACTCCAGCCCTGGCGACAGTGTGAGACTCTGTCTGAAAAAAACAAACAAAAAATAATATAATAATAAAAGCTGGGTGCAGTGGTTCATGCCTGTAATCCCAGCATTTTGGGAGGCTGAGACAGATGGATCACTTGAGGTCGGGAGTTCGAGACCAGCCTGACCATGGTGAAACCCCGTCTCTGCTAAAAATACAAAATTAGTCGGGCTTGGTGGCGGGTGCCTGTAATCCCAGCTACTTGGGAGGCTGAGGCAGGAGAACTGCTTGAACCTGGACGGCAGAGGTTACAGTGAGCCAAGATTGTGCCACTGCCCTCCAGCCTGGAGACAGAGCAAGACTCAGTCTCAAAAAAAAAATAAATAAATAATGTAGGGAGAGTAGTAGTGCTGCCTCACAGGGTTGCTCTGAGGGTTAAAATGGGGTCATCCTGGCCGGGCACGGTGGCTCAAGCCTGTAATCCCAGCACTGTGGGAGGCCGAGGCGGGTGGATCACGAGGTCAAGAGATCGAGACCATCCTGGTCAACATGGTGAAACCCCGTCTCTACTAAAAATACAAAAAATTAGCTGGGCATGGTGGCACGTGCCTGTAATCCCAGCTACTCAGGAGGCTGAGGCAGGAGAATTGCCTGAACCCAGGAGGCGGAGGTTGCGGTGAGCCGAGATCGCGCCATTGCACTCCAGCCTGGGTAACAAGAGCGAAACTCCGTCTCAAAAAAAAAAAAAAGAAAAAATGGGGTCATCCTGGTAAGTCCTCTGTGCACTGCTGGCATGCTGCGGGCATTTGTTGGTGTGATCACATGGCTACCCACTGCCTTTCCAACAGTGCCTGCCAGGATGCCCCCTGCCCCGGAACCCCCCGCCTCCTCCCTCTGCTCCTTCTGGTGGGTTCTGGTTTCACTCCCAGCGAGGCCTTCCCAGGTTCCCACTGACAATCACAGCCACCTCCACACCCTCCACTGCCCTCCTTCCCCCTTCCTGCTTTACTTTTCCTTCCATAGCACTCTGTGCCTTCTAACAGATGGTGGAATTGACTTGTTTTACTTATCTTCTTGTTCATTTTTATTTTATTTTTTTTCGAGACAGATTCTCACTCTATTGCCCAGGCTGGAGTGCCGTGGCACAGTCTTGGCTCACTGCAACTTCCACCTCCTGGGTTCAAGCAATTCTCTGCCTCAGCCTCCCGAGTAGCTGGGATGACAGGTGCCCACCACCACACCTGGCTAATTTTTGTATTTTTAGTAGAGACGGAGTTTCACCATCTTGGCCAGGCTAGTCTTGAACTCCTGACCTTGTGATTCACCCACCTCGGCCTCCCAAAGTGCCGGGATTGCAGGTGTGAGCCACTGTGCCTGGCCGTTCATTTTTCTTTGTTGGAGCGCCTCCCACCTGTAACACAAACGCTTCAGAAGACCCAGAGGTCTTACCCCCTCCTTTTTTTTCACTTGACTTGATCTCCAGTGCCTGTTTCAGAGATGGGCTGTGCTCCAGTGTGCAGGCCCTGTGGCTTGGTGACTGTCACAATCTCCCTGAGTGACACTCTCCCGGCTGGTCCAGTGTGCACCGTCTCATTTACCTGCCTGGGGATCGCTGTGGGTATTCACGGAGAGAGGGACACAGGCCAGGCTCTCCGTGGAACCGGTTTCCCTGGCAGGAGCTGGCCAAGTGTGTTTGGGGAACAGGGAAGAGGAGGCCAGTAGGGCTGGAGCAGGGTGAGCAGGCGAGAGATGACAGCAGGAGAGACACCGGGCCAGCCAGGACCCTGTGGTCCCCTTGAAAACTTGGACTTTGACTGGGTAAGCCAAGGTCTCCGAGCAGCAGAGGGACAGAAGCTGATTTAGGTGCTAACGGGCGCCCTCTTGCGGCCGCTTGGGGACAGACTGCGGGCGGGTGGGGAGGGTGGGAGTAGGGGAGCAGGGAGGAGGTGAGCGGATGAGACCCAAGTTTGGGGCAGTATAGAATGCTGGGTTTAATTTAGCGCTGGTGCTGACAGATTTGGCTAATGGGCCAGATGTGGGGACAGACTAAAAGATGATGACCCGAACAGCTGCAAAGCGACATCTGAGTTCCCTGAGATGGGGAAGGCACGGGGATGGAGGTGGTGGGGGTGGGGAGCAGGACTGGACGTGGTCCAGTCCAGAGTAAGATCAGAATTCAGAGCACATGTTTAGGGGACTCGATATAAGTGTTGGGCTCAGCAAAGAAGCTCGTTTATTTTATGGTATTTTTGAGACAGAGTCTTACTCTGTCGCCCAGGCTGGAGTGCAGTGGTGTGATCTCAGCTCACTGCAACCTCCGCCTCCCGGGTTCAAGCGATTCTCCTGCCTCAGCCTCCCAAGTAGCTGGGATTACAGGCGCATACCACCATGTCTGGCTAATTTTGTGATTTTAGCAGAGATGGGGTTTTGCCATGTTGGCCAGGCTAGTCTAGAACCCTTGGCCTCAAGTGATCCACCCACCTCAGCCTCCCAAAGTGCTGGGATTACAGGTGTGAGCCACCGCGCCCAGCCAATATCTAAATTAAAAAAAAAAAAAAGGCTTGGTAGCAGGTGAGCTTTCTCGTTGGATCAGGTTCTCTGCCAGGGATTTCAATAGAATGATCCCATTTAAACCCACTACAACTTCATGGGGCTCTTATTATCCTCTTGTGGGGGCACAGAAGGAAAGTCCCCATCGTGCAGAGTGTTGGAATCCGGATTTTTTTTTTTTTTTTTTTGAGACAGTCTTGCTTTGAGCCAAGGCATGCGATCTTGGCTCAAAGCAACCTCTGCCTCCCAGGTTCAAGTGATTCTCCTGCCTCAGCCTCCCAAATAGCCTGTAAAGCTGGCATTACGGGCACGCACCACCATGCCAGCTAATTTTTGTATTTTTAGCAGAGACAGCGTTTCACCATGTTGGCCAGGCTGGTCTCGAACTCCTGACCTCATGAGCCACCTCCCTCAGCCTCCCAAAGTGCTGGGATTACAGGTGTGAGCCACCACGCCCAGCCCGGAATCTGGATTTATACACGAAGCTCTGAATTGTTCAAATCTGAGGACTCTCTTCCCCTTTTCTGATGCTGTCCCCCAACTCTTCACTCTCTTGGTTTCTGTCTAAACCCACTCCAGTGCCCTGACCCTCCTCGTGCTCAGCCTTTCCTCCTCTCACTAGGACTCTGTCCCCCTTATTTCTGTACCTTTCTCTCTGGGCCTCCGTCCCCTTCTCTGGGTGTCTGTTGCTCTCCACTCTCTGGCTCCTCGCCTCCCAGACTCTAATCTTACTGGGCTGATGTGGACACTGCTGTGGGGCAGGGGACGCCTGCCCTGCTCACCTGCTCACATGGCTCTGCCACTTTTCCCTTCCAGGAGGGCATCCTGGCCATTTCACCTGTGGACTTGAACTTGCCATTGGACTGAGCTCTTCCTCAGACGCTACTACAAGATTACACCTCATGTCCCTTCCCTCTGCCTGTGCTTTTCCAAGCCTTCCTGTTCCACTCAGGACTGTGGGGTGGTGGTTGCCATACCTGTTTTTGCCAAAAATAAATTGTTTAAAACTTTTCGTATTAAAATCTTTACAAAGTATTCAATTGTCTGTTCTTTCACTTGAGAACTGAAGTTCTAAGTAGAGGAGATTTGGTTCAGAGATTTCTGTGGCTTACACAAATTGAGGAAGGAACCAGTTCATTCATTCTAGAAATATTTATTTGGGGCACCTACAAGAGTCTGTCTCCTGGACATGTCATGTATTTGAGAGAATATCTGTAAATATTCCAACAATTTGGATTTTTTCTCCTATTGCACGATCTGGTTGTTCTAGCTAATGCTATTTGATGGTCATGGAGTCTTTCCAGTGATTTCCACAGGAAGGTATAGTCTGATTTCACCCATGTCTAGGACACCACCCTCTTCTTGTTTTTCTCCTCCCATTTCTCCTTTTGAGTCTTTTTTGCTGATTTCTTATCTACCTACAGACCAGTGGTTTGTCACACACACGCCCCCCCAAACCGCCCCCTTTTTTTTGAGGTAGAGTCTTGCTCTGTTTCTTAGACTGAAATACAGTAGCACTACCATGGCATACTGCAGCCTCAACTTCCTGGGCTCAAGTGATCCTCCCACTTCAGCCTTTCTAGTAGCTAGTATAAAGGCATGTGACACCATACTAATTTTTAAAAAAGAATTTTTGTGGGAGGCCAAGGCAGGTGGATCACTTGAGGTCAGGAGTTTTAGACCAGCTTGGCCAACATAGTGAAACCCTGTCTCTACTAAAAATAAAAAAATTAGCTGGGCATGATGGTGAGTGCCTGTAATCCCAGCTACTGGGGAGGCTGAGGCACGAGACTCACTTGAACCCAAGAGGTAGAGACTGCAGTTAGCCGAGATCATGCCACTGCACTCCAGCATGGGCAACACAGCAAGACTCCATTTCAAAAACAAAATTGTAGAAATGGGTCTCACTATGTTGCCCAGGCTGGTCTACACCTCCTGGGCTCAAGTGATCCTCCCATCTTGGCCTCCCAAAGTGCTGGGATCACAGGCATGAGTCACTGTGCCTGGCCGTGACTCATTTTTTAAAAGATTATTATAAAAAAAAATTAAAAAAAAGACAAAGAATCACTTTGTTTCTCTTTTTTTAATTATTATTTTTTAATAGCAATGGGGTTTCTCCATGTTGGTCAGGCTGGTCTCCAACTCCCGACCTCGGGTGATCCCGCCTCGGCCTCCCAAAGTGCTGGGATTACAGGCATGAGCTACTGCGCCTGGCCTGGTCTGTCTCCTTTTTAGGCTATATCCCACTTCACAGAGTAATGTTTGTAAATGCGTAAAGTGAAATATACAGGATTACAAACCGAACCAATTACAGTCCATCCTCAGTATTTGTAAATTCCGTATTTGCAAATTTGCCTCCTTGCTAAAACATACTGATATCCCCCAAAATGAAGGCAGTGCTTTTGTGGTGTTTCGGAGGGCATGGTTGTGCACAGAGCTGCAAAATCTGAATACCTGATGTGCACATTTCCAGCTGGGCTCCTCTTGTTTCAGCTAAAATAGGGTAAACAAGTGTCCTTTTCTTGGTCTCTTTGGTGCCACGTTTTTCAATTTTTAAAATTAATTATTTATTTTATGAGACAGAATATTGCTCTGTCGCCCAGGCTGGAGTGCAATGGCCTGAGCTCGGCTCACTGCAACCTCCGCCTCCTGGATCCAAGCGATTCTCCTGCCTCACCCTCCCGAGTAGATGGGATTAGAGGCGTGCGCCACCACTCTTGGCTAATTTTTGTATTTTTAATAGAGGCGGGTTTTCACTATGTTGTCCAGGTTGGTCTTCAACACCTTCTCTCAAGTCATCCGCTCGCCTGGGCCTTCCAAAGTGCCGGGATGCCACCGCGCCCGAAGCCTATTGAAAATTTTGAAGTCTCAGGCGTTTGCCAGCGGCACACCAGGGAGTACAGCCTGCGCCGAGACCCAGAGACCAAAGAGCAAGTTCATTTCGGGACTGGAGAAAGGTGTGAACGGAGGGAAGTAGAGGGATCGCAGAGAGGAGGGGCAGGATCCACGCATTCGGCCCTTTGCATTCAGCTTCATTCAACTAGGAACCTTTCCTGCAGATCAAGGAAAGCTTCCCGGAGGAGGTGGTGTCTAAACTGACTGCGCCCTAATTGACACTGAGAAGCTGGCCAAAGAGAGGTGGGAGTTCCTGGCAGCGGTACGGACTTGGCAACAACCAAGTGTCTCCAGAGGGGTCGATGAACTTAAAAAACTGGGAATGGGCCTGGTGTGGTGGCTCACGCCTGTAATCTCAGCACTTTGGGAGGCCGAGGCGGGTGAATCACAAGGTCAGGAGTTCAAGACAAGCCTGGCCAAGACAGTGGAACCCCGTCTCTACTGAAAATACAAAAATTAGCAGGGTGTGGTGGCACGCGCCTGTAGTTCCAGCTACTGGGGAGGCTGAGGCCGGAGAATCGCTTGAACCTGGAAGGCGGAGACAGCAGTGAGCTGAGATCGTACCACTGCATTCCAGTCTGAGCGACAGAGCAAGAGTCTATCTCAAAAAAACGAAAAACAGGCCGGGCGCGGTGGCTCAAGCCTGTAATCCCAGCACTTTGGGAGGCCGAGGTGGGTGGATCACCAGGTCAAGATATCGAGACCATCCTGGCCAACATGGTGAAACCCCTCTCTACTAAAAATACAAAAATTAGCTGGGTGTGGTGGTGTGCGCCTGTAGTCCCAGCTAGTTGGGAGGCTGAGGCAGGAGAATTGCTTGAACCCGGGAGGTGGAGGTTGCAGTGAGCCGAGATTGTGCCACTGCACTCCAGCCTGGCGCCTGGCGATAGAGTGAGACTCTGTCTCAAAAAAAAAAAACAAAACGAAAAACAAAAAACAAACTTGGAATGATTATGTCAAGGGCTAGGATTTAAGGATTTAATGTGTTGAGGCGGACACCTATTCCTCACTTGCTTAGGGACCCCAGACAGGCCCTTCCTCTCTCTGGGCCTCTCACTTATTCAGTTTTTTCCCCCCAGGTAATGGGCACAAGCCCCCTTTTTCCTCCAGACTCTCCCCGGCCTGGGAAAATCCACCGAGTGGACGAGGAGTGAGAGTTCCTTTGAGCCAATCGCTGGTGCCTGGAACCCCGCCTCCTTCCCTACCCGTGGGCCAATCGTCGTGTTCTCCTTGAGGCCGGCCGCTTAGCGAGGGTGGGCCAAAGGCCGCGTGACGTCATGCCAGGGTAAACCAATGGGAGCGATGAGGAGGCGGGCCGTTTTGGTGATGGACAGGCATTTCGAGACGTCCCTTTAGCGCGGGGCTCGCCGGGAAGCTTTGAGGCGGTGCTGTGGGTAAAGGGGCGGGCATTCATGTAGACTTTGCCCAATCACCAGTCGCGCTTTTTGCAATAGACGGGCAGTTTTCCCCATCCCAGGTCGACTTGAGGGGGCGGGACTCTGGGCGCCAGAGTTGGCAAACCCCTGACCTATGATAGACGTCTGCTCTAGCCAATTGCTAGACGGTATTCTCAGACGGGCTGCCTCCTTTGCCAATGAAATCTTCCGGCGGGGTCGCGGTAGGCGGGCCCTAGACCTTCTGGTATAAGGCGGTCCCGGGGGAGTGAGGAGAAAGGGGGGGTCTTGGCGGCCGGAGGTGGAGTAGGTGCGGGTGAAGATGGCGGCAGCCGAGGCCGCGAACTGCATCATGGAGGTTAGCGCTTGGAGCGCCGCCTTGGGCGGGGGGCGGCTTTGGGTCGGTGTTTCACAGCTCTGTGGTGGGGAAAGGGGTCTAAGTCGGCGACAGGAGGTTAGAGGTCGCCCGCCGCACATGGGGTCACCCCACGCTCCGCATCCGGGGATATCGTTTTAAGTGGCGGTTCCCTAGCTTTCAAGGGCCTTCGGCATCCGGCCTAGCGGAGGGTCTCATCCCCCCTCCCACGTGGAGGAGGGCTGGGGGCGCTTCCGGCCAGGCCCCCACGTGGCCGCGGCGCGGTGGGTGGGGAGGGGGTGTGCCGAGTCCGGTGGCCGGGCCGGCTCCACGTGCGGGACAAAGGCCCCGCCCCCGGCCGGGGAGGGGCGCCCGGGGGGGCGGAGAGGGGGTCCAACCCTCCCTCTGAGGCCACCAGCTCTCCTCCCCTGGGACGCGGGCACACGCCTTGGGGTGGGATCGATCTGGGGCCCTCCACGATGTAGGGAGTCTCTGGGGAGGGGCAGTGCTTCTCAGCCCTTTACAACCACCTTCCGAGCTCCGGGGACATCTGTTGGGACAGCGGACCCGGTTTTGTGCGTTCTGGTTTAGGGACTGGAGGAAGACTAAGAATGGGGTCCTCCCGACCCCGTTTCCCGTCTCAGAATTCTCCCCCTAGCCCAGGGCTTTAGGAGTTGGGGGATGGGGCACAACCTTGTGACCTCCCTCTGGGTGGTGGTGGGGCATCTAGGTGGAGATTTTCCCATTAATAGGCGCCGTGCACCCCCTTGTGGCCATTTCTGGGTGTGTGGGAGGTACATCTTTTTCATGGGGCGTGTCCCGAAGCCCACCTACCGTCGGATTTCTTCCGGGCGGGGGAGGGAGGAAGGTATGTCTGCTGGGAATGAGTTGTGGTGGGAAATATGTAGGCTGAGAGCTTTATCCTCTCCTGGAGCCCTTTATCTCCCCCGGGCCTTTGTGAGGGCGGGAGATGACCCCCCAGGGGGTCCTGAACCCCAGGGTCCTGAGGCTGGGTGCCTGAAAGGGTTTCGAATGAGGTTTCCGTTCTCGTGCAGCCATGTGGGGGAGGTTTCCGTCTTGCGTTTCAAGCCCTCTTGGACTGGGGTTGTCTGACGGTAGCTTTCAGCGTTATTGAGAAATGGGCCCCCGCGGGAAAACCCCCCAGCACCTTTCTTCTTATAGGCATCCCTGCTGGCTTGGGAGAGCTGGGTGGAGGATGCTTGCAGCCTAGTAGGTCATAGCCTGTGATGTGGCCCTTCTTGGAGACTTGGAAAGTGGTCACATCTGGAAGAGATGTAATCTGATGGGACCTGTGTCCTTCCACCCCTTACCTAGGGCACTGGCTGGAGGGGCAGGTCAGCTCTCGGCTGTCAGGATGCAGCTCCCAGGGGTCACTGCTATGATTCCCCACCCCCTTGGCGGTCTCCTGCACCAGGGCTCTAAGGGTGGAGGAAATATCTTCCCCAGGGGTGGCCTCAGGCTTGGCCACACCTGGGGGTCTTCAGGGCCTGGGATGGGTGTCTGAATGGAGGCGATGGGCTGACTCCCCAAGCCACTTTCTGGAGGCCTCTCATTCTTAGAGGGTCCAGAAGCTGCCTATCATCCCTGGGACTCCACCTACCAGGCAGAGGGTTATAAGGGAGGGGGCTGGTTGCCGCTGGTTTGCCCAAGGCAGGAGCTGGGAACTGGGGTACTAGCTCTGGGGGAGTGCCTGTGGGTCACACCTCTTTTCTGGAATCCTCTCAGACAAGAGACGAGTTTGCAGAGGTGGCAGATGCCCTCTGGGCATAGCCTGCCAGCCCCCTCCCTCCTGCTACTCATGGCACCCTAGGATAGGGGTGTGTGTGTCAGGAAGTGTCACCTAATCTGGGGGAGATTATGTGATGAGGGGGAGTGACAGCTGGCGGTGGCGGGTGCCAATTTCCCTGGCCTGGATGGGGGAGGTGTGTGGTCAGCTGCCTGGCCAGAAAGGAGCAACGTTGGGGCGGGCCACCATCTCTCCAGCCACAGCTGGGGTAGGAGACCCCCTTTCTTCTCTCTCCCCTCACTTTTCCCATCCCTTCTTAAACACCCCACCTCATTACTTGCCCCCTTTTGCCACCACTCCCCACAAAGAAGGAGAATTGCTGGAAACCCACCCACCCCACCTCCCGCCAGAGCCCAGGTCCCGCCGCCCAGCCCCCTGCAGCCACTCCTGGTAGCTAATCCTTTTTCCCTGTTACTCTCTCCTAGAATTTTGTAGCCACCTTGGCTAATGGGATGAGCCTCCAGCCGCCTCTTGAAGAAGTAAATATCCTTTTGTGAGACCCCTCCCCACCCCGACCTCCACATCAGTATATCTTGCCACACACTGGCCCTTTCTCGAGGTCTAATCATACCCCTCTTGCTTCAAACCAGTTGACCCCAGGCCCCCAGACACTTAGTAGCAACCCCTCCAGGTTCACTGCCCCGCTGGCCTCCCCCAGTATCACGGCTACTTCCTTAACTCCACCTCCAGCCCCCCTTTGCCCTTCCCTGTGTCTGCCCCCGTTTTCCTTCCCCTCCCCTCCCCAGCTGTGGGCTGAGCTAGAGACGGGGGCAGAGAGACTGGAGATATGGTAGGCGTGGCTGAGGTATTGGGGTGCTCCCCTGGATGGTGCTCTGGGGGGTCGTGGAAGTGGAAAATGGGGCTGTTAGGTTTTGGGGTTCCTGGGGGGCTGTAGGGTTGTCATGGTATGATTTTGGGGGGTTCTATACTATTCTTCAGGGAAAAATAGGGACCTGGAGGTTTAAGAGGCCGTGGGGAGCCCCCAGATCTGACCCACGCTCCCATCGGCCCCCTCCCAGGTGTCCTGTGGCCAGCCGGAAAGCAGCGAGAAGCCCAATGCTGAGGACATGACGTCCAAAGATTACTACTTTGATTCCTACGCCCACTTCGGCATCCACGAGGTGAGTGGGGTCAGTCCTCAAGGCCCCAATCTCAAGGGGGTTAAATGGGTGGGGGGGGGCGGCATGGAGCCTGTTTCCCCACGCATGTGCACTGCTTCCCTGGCAGCAGGCCACCCCTCTGCCCCTCTGCTGCGCACCCCCCAGGGTCGCCTTGCCAAGCCGTTGCCTTGGAGACCGAGGTTAGCCTGAAGCTCTGCAGGGGCCCCTAGCTGAACGCTGGAGTGGGAACGCGCATGCCTGCCTGGGGCCTTAGCCAGAGGTCAGGCAGGACCCGCTGGTCTCTGCCGCCCTCTAGTGACCAGCGGTAGGACTGCACCCCAGCTGCTCCTGGCCTGATTGCTTCTGCACCCTTGAGATCTGACTGAAGCATTCTAAGGAATTTTCTTTTCTCCCGAGGGCTTCTTCATAAAATTGTGGCAAAATATGCATAAAATTGCCATTAAAATTTTTTTTTTTTTTTTTTTAAGACGGGGTTTCACCATATTGGTCAGGCTATTCTTGAACTCCTGACCTCAGGTGATCCGCCCACCTTGGCCTCCAAAGTGTTTGGATTACAGGCATGAGCCACCACACCCGGCCGCCATTTTTTAATTTTTAGAGACAGAGTCTCACTCTGTCACCCATGGTAGAGTGCACATTACTGCAATCACAGCATTCTGCAGCCTCGACTTCCCACTTCAGGTGATGCCCCCACATCAGCCTCCGGAGTAGCTGCGACCACAATGATGTGCCACCACGCCCAGCTGATTTTCTTATTTTTCTGTAGAGGTACTCTTGCCTTGTTGCCTAGGCTGGTCTGAAACTCTTGGGGTCACGTGATCCTCCTCCTTTGGCCTCCTGAGGTGCTGGGATTACAGGCGTGAGCCGCCGCCCCTGGCCTGAAGACTTTTAAATCCAGGGTTCACTGGTTCTTAGGTAGCAGTGATGAAGTCTGGCTAAGTTGGGAGTTTAGTCCATGTAATCTGATTTCTATTTATTTATTTATGGGTTTTTTTTTTTGTTTTTTTGTTTTTTGAGATGGAGTCTCACTCTGTGACCCAAATTGGAGTCCAGTGACTCGACCTCGGCTCACTGCAAACTTTACCTACTGAGTTCAAGCGATTCTCCTGCCTCAGCCTTCCCAGTAGCTGGGATTACAGGCACCCGCCATCATGCCTGGCTAATTTTTTTGTATTTTTAGTAGAGGAGGGGTTTCTCCATGTTGGTCAGACTGGTCTCGAACTCCTGACTACAGGCGAGAGCCACTGCGCCCAGCCTATTTGTTTATTTTTGAGACGGAGTCTCGCTCTGTCACCCAGACTGGAATGCAGTGGCCAATCTTGGCTCACTGCAACCTCTGCCTCCCGGGTTGAAGCGATTCTCCTGCCTCAGCCTCCCGAGTACCTGGGCCTACAGGCACCTACTACCATGTCTGGCTAATTTTTGTATTTTTAGTAGAGACCAGGTTTCACCATATTGGCCATGCTGGTTTCGAACTCCTGACTGTGTGATCCGCCTGCGTTGGCCTCCCAAAATGCTGGGATTACAGGCACCGAGTCCTGAGCCACTGCGTCTGGCCCTAATCTGATTAGAGGAAACTGGCTGGGCACAGTGGCACATGCCTGTTATCTCAGAACTTTGGAAGGCCCAGGTGGGTGGATCACCTGAGGTCAGGAGTTCGAGACCAGCCGGATCAACATGTTGAAACCTCGTCTCTACTAAAAACACAAAAATTAGCTGGGCATGGTGGCACATGCCTATAATCCCAGCTACCCAGGAGGCTGAGGCAGAAGGATTGGTTGAACCCAGGAGGCGGAGTTTGCAGTGAGCTGAGATCACAGCATTGTACTCCAGCCTGGGCGATGGAGCAAGACTTTGTCTCAAAATATAAATAAATAAAAATAAATACATGATTAAGTCAAAAAGGGAAACTGATGTGCATGGCAGGAAGCGAGAGGGCCAAGCTCTGGCCCTCCGAGCTGTGAGGACACCGTGTTCTCCAGCTGGGGACTCGGGGCCCTCACGGCGTCTCTGTGCCGTTCTTCTCCAGGAGATGCTGAAGGATGAGGTGCGCACCCTCACCTACCGCAACTCCATGTTTCACAATCGGCACCTCTTCAAGGACAAAGTGGTGCTGGACGTGGGCTCGGGCACTGGTATCCTCTGCATGTTCGCCGCCAAGGCCGGGGCCCGCAAGGTCATCGGGGTGAGTCTCCAGGGCGGCTGGGGGGGGGGCCAGGCCTGGGGGAGGGAGAGGGGCCCATTGGGGTTCAGGGATTGGATGGAGGGGGTGGGGGATGGGCGATGGGACTGAGGGGATCTCACCCACCCTTCTTCCTGGGCCTTCAGATCGAGTGTTCCAGTATCTCTGATTACGCGGTGAAGATCGTCAAAGCCAACAAGTTAGACCACGGTGAGCCCAGAAAGAGGATGGGTTTTCGGGAGTGGAGGGGGTGATGCCCGCTTCCCCAGGGCCCTCCGAGGAGCATTGGGGTCTATGGAAGGCCACAGATTTGGCGGCTCCTCTCCCGTGGGCTTCTGGGCTGCCGGCAGCCTGAGGGTCAGAGTGTCAAAGTCATAAGCTTAGCGCTTCAGTCTTAAGATTAGGGCAAGAAGCGCTCTCTAGTTTCTTGAATGAATCATAGAGTCACGTGGTTGGTTGCTGAGGGCCCACAGTGAGAAGCGGCCCCTGTTTCCCAGCCGCCCTCCTCTGTGTTTAACCAACACTAACTTCAGAGAAGTCTGGACCTACAAGCACATACTTAAGTAAATACGTTTACATTTACGCGCATAATTTTCACGCCTGTAGCGTTTCCTGCCAGGCTCGTGCCCTTGGCTTCTTTCACCTGCTTTCCAGGATGTTGAGGCATCCACTCTTCCACGAGTACCATCATGGGTATATCCCCAGCCTTATTATTTTTTTTTTTTCTGAGACAGAGTTTTGCTCTTGTTGTCTAGGCTGGAGTGCAATGGCGTGATCTCGGCTCACTGCAACCTCCACCTCCCGGGTTCAAGTGATTCTCCTGCTTCAGCCTCCCAAGTAGCTGGGATTATAGGCGCGCACCACCACACCTGGCTAATTTTGCATTTTTAGTAGAGACCGGGTTTCTCAATGTTGGCCAGGCTAGTCTCTGATCTCCTGACCTCAAGTGATCCACCTGCCTCTGCCTCCCACAGTGCTGGGGTTATAGGCATGAGCGACCGCGGCGGCCCATCTCCCAGCCTTTTAAACCAGTTGTCTGTTGATGGGTGTTTAAGCTGCTCTGAGATTTTCTTTTCCTTTTCCTCAGCCTTCTGAGTTGCTGGGACTGCAGGCACATGCCACCACACCCGGCTTTTTTTTTTAAATAGAGGTGGAGTTTCACCATGTTGCCCAGGTGAACCTCTGGTCTCAAACTTCTGGGCTCAAGCCACCCTCACACCTTGGCCTTCTAAAGTGTTGGGATTATGGCGTGAACCGCTGTGCCCAGCCTGCTCTGAGACCTTCATCCCCTGCACATCATGTCATTTCATACACAAACTAGTATATTTGTGAGGTCGGTTTATAAGAGGTGATTGCTTGGGTCAAAAGGTTAGTTAGTGGCCGAGCATGATGGATCTTGCCTCACCCCTGCACTTCGGGAGGTTGAGGCCGGAGGACTGGCAGAGCCCAGGAGTTTGAGACCAGTCTGGGTGAGAGTGAAATGTGAGCTAGTAAGTTTGGTAGGTTTTGTCAAATTGCCTTTAAGTCCCCCCCAGCTAGGTTGGTGGGGGTCAAGGAACTCGGGAATGTGGTAGATTTCCCTTTAGGAACTGAAGTGATTTTTTTTTTTGAAATGGAGTTTTTGCTTTCATTCCTGTGTTAGCATGTATCGGTACTTCATTCCTTTTTTTCTTAATTTCTTTATTTCCTGCTCTGCCTTTTCTTTCCTTTTTTTTTTTTGTTTGTTTTTTTTTTTTTTTTTTTTTTTTTTTTTTTTTTTTTTTTTTTCCCTCTTTGTTTTTTCTCCTTTTTTTTTTTTGTTTGTTTTGTTTTGTTTTGTTTTAGATGGAATTTCATTCTTACTGCCCAGGCTGGAGTTCAGTGGCGCGATCTCAGTTCACTGCAACCTCTGCCTCCCGGGTTCAGGTGATTCTCCTGCCTCAGTCCTGGAGTAGCTGGGATTACAGGCACCTGTCACCACACCTGGTTAAATTTTTGGGTGTTTTTTCGTAGAGACGGGGTTTCACCATTTTGGCCAGGCTGGTCTTGAACTCCGAACTCAGGTGATCCACCCAACTTGGCCTTCCAAAGTGCTGGGATTACAGGCGAGAGCCACCAGCGCCATCCTTAAGTGATTTTTAAAAAGAGATTATCATAATGATCGCACAAATCCATTTGAAGCCAGTTCCCTCTGTAATGTCTTTCCTGGTGAATGTGTCTGCGAGCATCTTATCTAATAGATGATGCTGTTTTGAGAACATAACCATGCTGTTACTTATTATCTCAAGCCCACCCAGTTGAAAACAAAATCTAACATTGCCTGATACCCAGCTCACATAAAATTTCTGCTCTTGCCTCAAAAAATGTCCAGAGCGACGTGTGAATTTTAAAACAGAGTTAAGAGGGTTTGTGGCGGCCAGGCGAGGTGGCTCACACCTGTAATCTCAGCACTTTGGGAGGCTGAGGCAGGCAGATCAGGAGATCAGGAGTTTGAGACCATCCTGGCCAACATGGTAAAATCCCATCTCTACAGAAAAATACAAAAAAAATTAGCTGGGTGTGGTGGCGCACGCCTGTAGTACCAGCTACTCAGGAGGCTGAGGCAGGGGAATCTCTTGAACTCAGGCAGTGAAGGATGCCGTGAACCGAGATGGTGCCATTGCACTACAGCCTGGGCGGCAGAAAGACTCCATCTCAAAAAAAAAAAAAAGATGGTTTGTGGCTTCCGCTCACAAGTTCTCTGAACCCAGTGGGGTCCCCAGGCTCTAGCCCCCGGGGGAGGAAAGGGGCAGGCCTCCTGGGGACTGATGTGGCCGCCCTTGTCTGCCTGCAGTGGTGACCATCATCAAGGGGAAGGTGGAGGAGGTGGAGCTCCCGGTGGAGAAGGTGGACATCATCATCAGCGAGTGGATGGGCTACTGCCTCTTCTACGAGTCCATGCTCAACACCGTGCTCTACGCCCGGGACAAGTGGCTGGTGAGGCCCCCAGCGGGACGGGCGCCGCTCGTGTGGGCTGGGGTCCAGGCAGAAGATGAAAACCATGCTCGATTTTTCCCACAGATGGGACTACTGTGGGGGCTGGCTGCCAGGTGTTAGAGGCCACAGCCGGAGCCAGGTGTGACAGGCCCCGGAGCTAGACGATGGCAGGGAGATGGTGCGGCTTTGCTTTTCCTCTCAGAGCAGCCAGGGAGGGTCTGAGGATCCCCAGAGCCTCCGAGGGACAGGAGCTGACTGAGATGTGCCTGAGAGTCCTCTGGTGGCCGGCCGTGTGGGAAATAGACCAGGGGGTGTGGGGGTGAGTGCAGCTGCATCGTGAAGGTGGCCGAGACCAGGGCAGGAGGCCACGTCTTGAGGCAAAACTAGGGGCAGTGTTGCCAGGCCCCACCCTCACCCTGCCCCCTCTGCAGGCGCCCGATGGCCTCATCTTCCCAGACCGAGCTACGCTGTATGTGACCGCCATCGAGGACCGGCAGTACAAAGACTACAAGATCCACTGTGAGTGCGTGCCCGGGAGCTGGCGGGTGGGGCCATGGGTGGGCTGCTGCGGGCTCACCCCCCTCCCTGCCTGCCTCCCCAGGGTGGGAGAATGTGTATGGCTTCGACATGTCTTGCATCAAAGATGTGGCCATCAAGGAGCCCCTAGTGGACGTGGTGGACCCAAAACAGCTGGTCACCAACGCCTGCCTCATAAAGGTGAGGGGGTGGGCATGCCAGGTGCTGCCTACGTTGAAACTGAAGAGAGGCCATCACCTGGCCCTGGCGCGGGGCTTTGGGGCCCAGAGCGTTGGCCTGAGGTCTCAGAGCCTGACCTGCCAGCCAGAGGGGTGCTAGAGGCCCAGAAAAGCCACTTTGTCCTTTAAATATCTTGGTGAGCGTTGCTGTGGGAGAGCCAGGCTTGGCACTTGGTGTCCGGCGGTGAGGCGGGCTGGTCCTGCCTCCTCCTCCGAAGCCAGCAGCTAAAGCCCAGTGAGACCTGTGCATGGGAAGGCAGGACGCCAGGGCGATGAGCGGGTGCACAGGCACATGGGCCACTGCAGAGGAGCCCAGGGGGACAGGCAGGCTCTGAGATGCGCCTGTGGTCCCAGCTGCCCGGGAGGCTGGGCGGGAGGATCGCTTGGGCCGCAGTGAGCTGTGATCGCGTCACCACTCCAGCCTGGGCCAGTGTTTTCTTTTTTACTTTTTTTACTTCTGAGACCTGGCAATAGCAAGTATTTGTTGAGCTGGGATGTTCAAGCTGGGTGAAGCTGGGTGGCTGGCTGGGGTTCCTGTCGGGGAGGAGGGAGCTGTTAAGGGGGGGAGGAGAGGAGACTGGAGGGGCAGGGACCCCACTGGGGCCACCCTCCTGAGAGCCGGGGAGCTGGCGCAGGGTTTGAGGTTGGCGTTTGGGTTGCCATTTGAAGTCACCACCTTGGTGGACTTGTCAAGGGGTTGGGGAGAGGGCAGAGTTGGGGACCTGCATTCCAGGAGGTCTGATGGTGGGGTCAGGGCTGAGGGGGCTCTGGACAGAGGTAGGGTAGAGTGCCAGGTTTGGGTGTGGGAGAGAAGGGGGCAAGGAATCCGGGCTTGAACCCAGCGGCTTGTTGGGAGCCAGACAGGCAGAATGAGGAATGAGTGAGGAGCCAAGGCTGGGTGCCGGTGAGGGAGGGCCACCAGGAAGGGGACAGCAGGGTCACAGGCCCTCGGGAGCTGAGGGAGGGAGGAGGGCATGACTCGGGCTGGGCACACATCCTGGAGCTTGCTGTCTCCTGTCCTGCAGGAGGTGGACATCTACACTGTCAAGGTGGAAGACCTGACCTTCACTTCCCCGTTCTGCCTGCAAGTGAAGCGGAATGACTACGTGCACGCCCTGGTGGCCTACTTCAACATCGAGTTCACACGCTGCCACAAGAGGACTGGCTTCTCCACCAGTGAGGCGGGGCGGACAGGGCTGGGGCCGTCCCTGAGCCAGGGGCACCCACGTAGGGGAGGGGGGACAGAAACGGGCAGAGAGCCATGGGGACACGCGTGTTCCAGCACAGACTCTGCCATGTAGCCGTCACGTGGCCTTGGGCGTCAGTTTCCTCGTCCACAGAAGGCTGACACAGTCCCTGTCTCCAAACCTCAGTGACAGGGAAGTGACTCACGAACTGCACTCCCGTCAGCTGTCATGGGGGTGGGCATTCCAGCAGAGGGAACGGGAGGCCAAGGCTGGGGTGGGGCCAGCAGGCTGAGGCTGGCTGACCCGGCCGTGCCCGCAGGCCCGGAGTCCCCGTACACGCACTGGAAGCAGACGGTGTTCTACATGGAGGACTACCTGACCGTGAAGACGGGTGAGGAGATCTTTGGCACCATCGGCATGCGGCCCAACGCCAAGAACAATGTGAGGCTCCCGGGCAGGGCCGGGGAGGGCGGGGGATGGGGGCAGCTGGGGCGGATGGGGGCAGCTGGGGGCAGATGGGGGTGGGGGAGCGGGTGCCTCTGCCTGTTCCCAGGTCCCTGAGCCCCTCAGCCCCATGCCTGTCTACACAGCAGGATTTCTTGAGCATTTACTGGAAGCTGGGCCTGGGGACCCAGGCCAAACCCTTGCCCTCCTGGTGCTTCCACTCTAGACAAGGGGATCAGTGATATGGAGCCGCCAGTCGGAGGTGACCTCTCAGGCTGGGAGCAGGGCAGACAGGTGTTGGCGTGGGTGGGCTTCAGGGCAAGCGGCGGTCCCCAGTTGAGTGCACTGGGTTTCCTCGCCCAGTGTGAGGCCTGAGGAAAAAGGCAGCTTTTTGGTTTGTTTTCCCATCCCCTTTCTTTTTCCTCCTGAGCACCTGGCAGGAGCTGCCATCACCTAAGACCAGGGGGCTTGCGGGGGAGCTGCGAGGGCTTCCAGGAGAGTGGGTCTAGGCAGAGGTCCAGTGTGGCAGGTCTGAGCAGGCCGGAGGACGGAAGACCTGGAGCCTGGAGTCTCAGGGAGTGGTCTGAGCTAGAAGTGTGGGTCCCGGCCCATGGGTGCCAGGCCAGGTGGCACTCAGGTCATTCACAGAGTGTGGACCCCTGGACGCTCCTGAGCCCGTGACAGCAGCAATTCTCAACTGGGTGGGTTCCCCACAGAGAACGTTTGTCACCATCTGTAGACACTTGTGGTTGTCACCTGGCAGAAGGGGTGCTCCTGGCATCTGGTGGGTAGGGACAGAGGGGGTGGTAAACGTCCTACATCCACACGACTGCCCCCTACAAAGACTCATGCGGCCCCCAAGGGACCGTGGTGCTAGCTGGGAAAGACACCGGAGAGGCAGGAGGCAGCCTCCGGACCATCGGCCACAAGTCGTCTTCACGTGCTGGAGGGTATGGGGGGTCTCCAGGAAGGCTGGGAGTAGAGGAGGGGAGACAGCAGGCTGGACCGCTTCGTTTCACCGTAATGTTTGCTGAGGAGGAAGTGGGCTTGGGAAAGGTTCTCTTTTTTATGAAAGATATCACTCCATTGCTGATGGGAATCGTCTTGATGGGGAAACCCAAAGGCAAGGGTCAGCAGCCGGGCTCTGTGTCGGGTGAGCCTAGTGGGCTTGAGGGTGTCCACGTGGAGCTGTCGCTTGCCAGGGTCAGGTCAGCTGCTCGGGTGGGACCAGCAGTTGGGGTCTGCAGCATGGAGATGGGCAGGAAGCTGGAGCCCGGCTGGGTCTCGGGGAGGGCGTGTCGTCATGTGTCTTGTCTGCAGCCCCTGCCACCACCTCCTGACGGTTCCGCCCTCACGCCCCCCTCTCCCACAGCGAGACCTGGACTTCACCATCGACTTGGACTTCAAGGGCCAGCTGTGCGAGCTGTCCTGCTCCACCGACTACCGGATGCGCTGAGGCCTGGCTCTCCCCGCCCTGCACGGGCCCAGGGGCTTAGCGTTCCTAGGCGGTTTTGGGGCTCCCCTTTCCTCTCCCTCCCGAAGAAGAGGGTTTTAGGGGCCTGGGCCGGGGGGATGGGGAGGGTACATTGTGACTGTGTTTTTCATAACTTATGTTTTTATATGGTTGCATTTACTCCAATAAATCCTCAGCTGGGGTCTGGCTCTGCTTCCTGGGGGCAAAGCGGGTTGGGGTTCCCTTTGCAGGTGCTGAGGTGCCAGCCAGCCTGAGCAGTGGGGGATCGGCCTCGGCGCCTGCTGCTGGCTGCCATTCTGTGGATCTGCGTCTCTCCTCCCTCGTCTCTAGGCCTCTTGCTCCCCTTCCTTGGTCCCCTCTTGGGGTCCCTGCCCTCCACAGCTCTCTCAGGGTCTTCATCCAACTCTTTCATCCCTCTCCTGGGGCTGCACCCCGCCCCGCAGTGCCCCTGAGCCTCCTGCCTGGTGGGGGATGGGGGTGGCTTTCCAGCACAGCTGCCCCTCAAGTTTCCCAGAACAGCCTGCCCACCTCCCCCCAGCACTCACATTGTTCCTGTTCGGGACCCTCCAAGGCCAGCTAGGGCTAACTGTGCTCCGCCCTCTGCAGCCAGGGACACTGAGTGGGTTGGAGGTGTCTGCTGGGGAGGACAGAATTCCTCGTAGCTGTGTGGCCCTGCTTCCTGCCCTAGAATGGCTTGGGGCTTATGACTGGGGAGTTGGAGTCGCAGCTGTAAGGTGGCAGTGCCTGCCCATCCTCCAGAGGCGAAGACGAGGCCTCTCTGCTGCGGCCATGGTGTCTGCGCCCACCCTTCCACTCGGGGGCTGGCCACAGGGTTCTGGGTCTCCCATGGCACTGCACATGTCCTGGTTGACCCAGGACCCCTTCCACCTTGACAGCCCTGGCTACACCTGCTTCAGTGCAATTGCAGCCCTCAGCCTTTCCTCTCCAGAGGGCGCTGGCTCTGCTAGTGCGCTGGGGGTCTCCCCTGCTCCACGGGAGTGGCATCTGCACTCACCCTGCATTGCTTGTCCCCTGAGGTTCCAGGGTCTACTGTCTACTAAACGGCTTCCTGACAGGGTGAGAGTGAGGTTGCATCTACATGTGGAGCTGGTGCTTCCCCGCCCTCACCTATTTTCGTGGAAGCCAGCTGCTTAGCTACCTGCAGGTGTCGTAGGCCCCACCCTATTTCCCAGGCTTTAAAGGCAGCAGGACTCCACAGGCCTCCCGGGGCATAGACAGCTCTGGTATGACCGGCACACCCAGTGAGGGCCCCAGAGCTGCAGTGTGGGAGGTAGGGACCTGGGTTCAAATCCTGCCCCTCTGGCGTGGGATGGGCTCTTCTCAGATTTTTGGCCTCTGTATTCCCCGCCTGAGAAGTGGGGACCAGCCCAGTTTCCTTGCTCTAGAGCTGCACAGACAATCAGCCGGCAGGGGAGCGGGGTGGGGTGGCTGCAACTCCAGACCACAGATCCTGACCCGCCTTGCCCACGATGACTGCCCACATCCTCCTCCTGCTGTTGCTCCTCACTTTCTCTGCCCAAGGTGACCCGGACTCTGCGGCCAGGTGAGAAAGGCCAGTAGCAGGGAGACAGGGCAGGAGGGAGACCATAAAGGGCTCGTGCACCCTCCTGCCATGGTTTCCTCCTCTGTGGAACGGGCAGGTGATTTGTAAGCGTGCCCTGCTGGTCTTGGAGTGCTATGTGCCCACCTCCACCACGCCCCATCTCTCGATTCAGTTTGAACCCCGTCTTCTCCCACACTCCCGATCCAGGCGAGGCCAGCACCAGGACGCCCTCCAGCCCCGTGAGCACGTCTGGTCCCTGGGTGTACGCCGGACTCACCGCCTGCTGGAGATCATACACTGGATTCGCTCTGCCTCCGCCAAGGAGCCCTCGGGAAAGTCCAGCCGCGAGCCTCAGGACCCCTACAGCTATGGGCGCCGGCGGCGGTGACGCAAGGCAGAAGCCCGGACCAGCTCCCAGGACGTCAGCCTGCAGCGAGGGGGCCAGCACAATGCCCAGCTCGTTGGGTGACCTCAGGCACAGCTGGTCACCTCCTCGGCTTCAGTTTGCCTGTCTGTATATTGACACTTCTACCCCACCTTTCTTCTCCCCTAACACCAGCTTCTGAGACTGTCTTCCCCAGCCCCTCCCCAGGCTGTGACTGGGTTGGACCCAGGAGCAGAAGGACCAGGCTGGACAAAGAACACTGTCGAGCAGAGCTGAATAAACAAGCATTCCGCGTTTCAGTCCCTGCTTCTCTGTACCTATTTCGGCCTCTCAGTCAGGGCTGGGTCTCTCATACACCCTTCTCTATTTTCTATGCTGCTTCTCCCTCACGGAAGTCCCACTGACTGTCTAACTTGAATCCAATCCGCTGTAGTGCCTCCTTTTTCTATTTTTCCTTTTTTTTTTTTTTTTTTTTGAGGTGAAGTCTCTGTTGCCCAGGCTGGAGTGCAGTGGGAGGATCTTGGCTCACCACAACCTCCGCCTCCCAGGTTCCAGCGATTCTCCTGAGTAGCTGGGACTACAGCTGCGTGCCACTATGCCCGGCTAGTTTTTGTGTTTTTAGTAGAGACGGGGTTTCACTATGTTGGCCAGGCTGGTCTTGAACTCCTGACCTCGTGATCCACCCGCCTCGGCCTCCCAAAGTGATGGGATTACAGGCGTGAGTTGCTGCGCCCGGGAGCGCCTCCTTCTTGCCAACTCAATGCATGCACTTTCTGTGGGTGGTTTTGGGGGGCCGTCCCGACCTCCAAACATCCCTCCTCCCTCCCTGGCGTGAAAGGGCTGAGATTTGCTCTGGCACCCTATGCGCTAGACATTAAGGATGCACGAGGGGTGGGCTGCGACCTCCCAGCTGAGCCTTGTTCCCCCAAGAGACAGGAGAATAAGAGACAATGCGCTGAGTGGGGAGCCCAGGAACCCAGATTCCGAACAAGCTGCATAGAATGCGGGCCGTCAAATGGTGGAGAATCTGGCCGGGTAAAAGGAGACGGAGGGCTAGGGATCGAACGGACAGAGGTGATTGGACGCCGTGATCGAAGGGGGCGGGGATAGAACGCGGGGATTGGAAGGAGGCGGGGATAAAACCCGGGACCCGAATACCCGGCTAGGGACACGCGAGACGGGAATCGGGGTTTCTGAGTGACGGTGATCTAGGGGTGGGCAGGAATCCAAAGGCCTGTCGACCTGGACTCCTTGCACCGGGATTGGACATATGGAAGCGGGAGATTTGGGGCCGGCACTCAAAATTGGGGGGCGGGGGTGAACTCCGGTTTGGCCCCCAGGATCCGACCGGCGGACCCCTGATTCAACGTGGTAAGTGCTGGACCCCAGGGGCCCGGGCTCCTGCCGCGGCTGGAGGCCTGCGTCTAGGGTTGCGCGTGCAAGCCTCTCCATCACCTGTCCTCGACGCTCGCCTCCGCTCACAGCCTCAGCATCCTGGGCTGCAAGGCATGCGCAGTGGGTGCTTCCTTCCCCAGCCCCTCCACCCCGGGCGGGGGAGGGGACGCTGGGCCACCCCAGAGCGGATGGATTTATAGACACCAGCCCCCTCGCCCTGACACGAGAAGCGGAAATGGGGTGGACACCGTCAATGTCTAACAGGAGTTTGTTTCTTATGGGTCTAAAACTAATGGTTTTTTTTTAAGACCCCGCAACTCACCCTGCACCGGTTTCCCTCCTCCACCCCCGCCCCCGAATCGCGAGAGTCCTGTACGGGGAGAGGGAGGGCAATGCCCCTGCACCATGTTCCTGGCAGAGCAGGTAAAGGAGGAGTTAACGCGACCTGTCCCTCTAGCCTCTCCACGCGTTCACAGAGGCCCCCAATTGACGTCCGTCCTGCAAAACTTCTGGGTCTACAAACCAGAACCCTCAAAACCCCTCAGGTGCTTAGAGAGGGATGCGCTAAGTTATGTAGTCCTGGGTCGGCGCGCCAGGAGGCGGCTGAAAGCGAGGGATCCCCGGTCTGAGGGAGGAGGGGCTGGGGGCGGAGGGGCTGGGGGCCTGGACTCCCGGGGCTGGGGGAGGAGGGGCTGGGGGCCTGGACTCCCGGGTCTGAGGCCCCCGGGTCTGAGGGAGGAGGGGCCGGGGGCCTGAAGAATGTCTCTGCCGGACCCCCAGGACTCCAGCGTAAAATGGCAGAAGCGCACCAGGCCGTGGGCTTCCGACCCTCGCTGACCTCGGACGGGGCCGAAGTGGAACTCAGTGCCCCTGTGCTGCAGGAGATCTACCTCTCTGGCCTGCGCTCCTGGAAAAGGCATCTGTCACGTTTCTGGGTGAGGAATGCTGCTGGTTGGTTTCCTTCCGGGGATCCAGGTTTCTGCTTCCGGGATGTCTGAGGCGCACTTCCGGCATTTCAGTTGGTCCATTTCTGGGAGCCCGTCACACCTTCAGGGAAATTTTGATGTCTGATCCCAGAACCCGTTTAGCTGTTTCTCCGTGGCTCACTTCCGAGATCCACACCGACTGAGAACCTCTGTTCGCTTTCTGCACTCGGCTCACTGATGCCTCCTTCTCCAGGTTCAAGCGATTCTCCTGCCTCAGCCTCCGAGTAGCTGGGACTACCCACCATCATGCCCGGCTAATTTTTTTATTTTTGTAGAGACAGTGTTTCAGCCTGTTGGCCAGGCTGGTCTTGACCTCCTAACCTCAAGTGATCCGCTTGTCTCGGCCTCCCAAAGTGCTGGAATTACAGGCCACCGTGCCCAGCCTCTTTTTGTTTTTATTTATTTCTTTATTTGAGACAGGGTGTTGCTCTGTCTCCCAGGCTGCAGTGCTGTGGGGCAATCATGGTTCACTGCAGCCTTGGCCTCATGGGCGTAAGCAATCCATCCATCTTGGCCTCCAAATAGCTGGGCCTACAATCACGCACCACTATACCCAGCAAATTTTTTTTTGAGATAGGGGTCTCGATTTGTTGCCAGGCTGGAGTACAGTGGTGCAATCTCGGCTCAAGGCAACTTCTGCCTCCAAGGTTCAAACAATTCTCCTGCCTCAGCCTCCCGAGTAGCTGTGACTACAGGCGTGCGCCACCATGCCCAGCTAATTTTTTTGTATGTTTTAATAGAGATGGGGTTTCACCATACAAGCCAGGATGGTCTGGATTTCCTGCACTCGTGATTCACCCACCTTGACCTTCCAAAGTGCTGGGATTACAGGCGTGAGCTACCGTGCCCAGCCATTTTTTTTTTTTTTTTT
>NW_016108264.1:0-14182 GCF_001604975.1 Cebus imitator
CTGGGACACATTTAAAGCAGTCTCTAGAGGAAAATATATAGTAATAAATGCCCACATGAGAAGCAAGGAGAGATCTAAAATCAACACCCTATTGTCAAAATTGAAAGACCTAGAGGAGCAAGATCAAAAAAACTCAAAACCTAGCAGAAGACAAGAAATAGCTAAGATCAGAGCAGAACTGAAGGAGATAGAGACACAAAAAACCCTTCAAAAAATCAGTAAATCCAGGACCTGGTTTTTCAAAACGTTCAACAAAATAGACAGACCACTAGCCAGATTAATAAAAAAGAAAAGAGAGAGTAATCAAATAGATGCAATAAAAAATGATAAAGGGGATATCACCACAGATTCCACAGAAATACAAACCATCATCAGAGATTATTACAAACAACTCTATGCACATAAACTAGTAAACCTGGAAGAAATGGATAAATTCCTGGACATAACTTTTAACTTTTCACTATGAAAATATATTTGCCAACCCATGATTTATTTAACAGTTTGTTAGTTTGGTTTATAACTTTTCCGGACCTTGCAAATGTAAGATGATGCTTCAGATTACAAATAATATATAGTCTAACTAGATTTTTTAAGAGAATTCATTGGTTCATATAACTGAAAAGTTGCTTCAGGTAGAGTTTAACTCAGCAGCTCACTGATGTCATCTTGGACCTGATGTCATCCTGTCTTGCTGCTCTGCCTTCAATATTGTTTTCTTTACCTAGGGCTGGCCCCTTTTGTGATATTGAGAAAGATGTATTTTTCCTTCTCATCTTTCAGGAAAGGAAATAAAATATTCCCTATAGTCCCACAAATTCAATTCAATTATACTAGCTTAGGTTACCTGCCCACATCTGAGCTGAGGCAAGAAGAATAAAATTCACTAATTGTCTGATTGCGGTCTCAGGCTCTTGCTCTGTAGCCAGGGATAGAACCAGCTTTCCAGAAAATATATAAATTCCCACATGGAAATCTGGAGTTGTAGGAAAGGAGTAAAGGAACAATAATTTTTGGTAATAAATGTCCACTACAGTCTGTACATGTAATAGTTTTTTGAAGACATGAGAATTTTCACAACCTTAGGACCTTCACAACTATACCTGTGTTGTTTAAAAATCTCTCCACCCTCCCTCACAAAAAGATGTCCTCTCAAAACTGTTATCCCTCTCCTACAAAAAGCAGCCACAGTATTCTTTCTTTAGCAACATGGAATTTAAAATCTCTTCTAGAAAAAGATGGATGATGATAAAGGAGCTGTTTCAGGAGTTGACCCGAAAGTAATGATTAATTCTATTTTTGCAGGCTGAACTGTCCAAAGTACTGGGGGGCATAATCTTTCTTCCAGCTTTAAAGAGGTCAAGAAATTATTTTCCCATGATAGTGAGATATGAATGGAAGGTTCATCACTTGATCCTTCCACAGAAGTAATAATTCACTGCCTCCCAGGCGAGCTTTCCAAAGAAGCACATTTAGGGACTGTAGGAGACCCATCCACTCAGCTAAAATAGACAGATTCTTAAAAGCAGATTTCACAGAAGCCACTTTTACCTCAAGAGCTCAGGGTTGGCTGCCCATCAAGACTAAATCTACCTAGTAAATACATCAGATAGGCTATCATGATCTAAAAAATGACTGAGGTTTATAATTTTAAAAGGATAGTGAGACACAAATTTTCTTTGTCATGTAATTTTTGATTAAGACATTAACTTCAGTTAAAATTCTAATCATTCTTGAGGTAAATCATTATAGTAATGATCTCAGTGAATCATGTTTTCCTGCATCCATGACAACTGGGTAGCAGCTGTTCCCCCTAACCGGTATACACATAGACTGTGAGCTTGAATATGTGACTCACTTTGCCAGTGGAACATTGCCAAATGTGATGCAACAGAGGCTTGAAATGTGCTTGCCCATTCGGGCTTACCTCCTTTTGCTGCTGGGAACTTACCTACCACCATATGAAAAAATACAGACGGCTTCTTAAAGAATACAAGAACATGTAAGGTCTCTGCTGTTCTAGCCATCCCAGATAGCCCACCTGAAGTCCAAATTCATATGTGAGTCCAGCCATCACAATGTGGAGCAGGAATTAATTGTCCCAAGTTGAGATGACGTATCTTGCCAACTTACAGAATTAGGAGCAGATAGATGTTATTTTGAGCCACTAAATGTCGGGTTGTATCGGTACACACAAACTACAAGTGGCACAGCCTTCAAACATTACAGTACTTACATACCTTAGAGTACAGAGTAGGCAACCAATAAATTCTACTGACTTAACAAATTAATGAAGATCATCCATTTGACTTGCAGGAAACATATTTGTAAAAAAACGTGTTCTCAGATAATATCAGAAAAGACAGAAAATTTTATGGAAAAATTAATTTTGGTTCCCTTATTTTATTCAAAATAAGACATAGGAGGCTGTCTTCCAGTTGGTCTAGCAAAACTATAAAATAGGAGTTTAATAGAAAATAAAGTAATGCACTCAAAATGCTTACCTCACTTTCTTGTCATTGATATATGTTACTGCCGATAACATTAAGGAAGATTGTGAATATGATAAAGATGACTTTGAACTACCCAAAGATAGGGTCTGTTTTAGTCCATATTTTAGTCATAGTACATTACTTATAATACCACGGATATATTAGAAATATAAGGTTTGTGATGAAGAGGATGATAATACTAGGTAACAAGTAGGGAGTGGTTTTTCGGATTTTAAATTTTATGTGGAATACATTGGGATGCTTCTTTAATCTGCAAACCCACATCTATCTTCATTTATAAAAAAATATTATTTCTTCAAATATTACCTCTTCTCCATTCTCTTTATGGCATATGTTATACAGCTTATTCTAATGCTTGTATCTATTAACTGATCTTTAAATCTTTCCATCTCTCTGTCAGATACCCTAGGAATTTTCTTTAAATCAATAATTTAGTTCAACAAATTCTCTTTTCTTCTCTAACTAGTCATCTATTTAACCAATCTCTTATGCTGTTAATTTGAAGTACTGCATTTTTCATTCTTAGAAGACTATTTGGTTCTTTTTATAATCTGCCCTGCTCTTTTTCACATTATTTTGTTGTTACATTTTATTTTCTACTTATTCTTTTATCTCTATAATAATTTTAAATATTCTCATATTGCAGATTCTTGCTGATTTAAAATGTTTGGTTTCAGGAGAGTATTCCAGGAAAATGGTATGAAGAAACAAGGGATTTCTTTCTACCAGGGATCTGTCTTCCCAAATAAACAACAACTTCACTGTTAGAACCTGTCTAGTGTAACTATCTTGGAATCTGGAATCTACTGAAGGCTTGAAACTTCCAGGGGAAGGCTTATACAGTAATGTAATTTTTTTTTTTTAAGACAGAGTCTCATGCTGTTGTCCAGACTGGAGTGCAGTGGCCCAATCTTGCCTCACTGTAAACTTCATCTCCTGCATTCAATCAATTCTCCTGCCTCAGCCTTCGAGTAGCTGAGATTACAGGTGTGTGCCACCATGACCAGCTATGTTTTTTGTTTTTAGTAGACAAAGAGTTTCCCCATATTGGCCAGGCTGGTCTCAAACTCCTGACCTCAAATGATCCACTCACCTTGGCCTTGCAAAGTGCTGAAATTACAGGCATGAGTCACTGCATCCAGCCAAAGTAAATTTTTTAAATCAATTACAAATCTTTACACAGTATCAACTACTACCCATTCTCTAATCCTAGTTCTTAGGCAGGTAGCTGTGCACATGCTCTTGGAGCATCTTGCACATGGCCTATGAGAGCCATGGTGGGCAACAAGCATCCTGTCCTGTAAGTATCAAGAATCTGTGTTCTCATCACAGAATGCTGCTTCTGACCAGGGAGGTACAAAGAAGTTGGTACCCATTGCTGTAGCTTCTTCCCTTTCACATTGTTGTAAGCCCTTGCCCCTCTGGCTGAAGTGACTTCTAGGAGATATAAAGGGCCAGTGCCCTTTTCCATCCTCCTTTTATTTTTCTCTTTCCCTCATCTTCCTAGCCAAACATTAAAGACTAGAACATTAAAAAACACTTGCATATATAGATTTAAACACTGCATATGCTCAGGGAAAGATGAAGACTCATTAAAGACCTAAGAAGACCTTACTGTATACCTCCTGCTTATTTTTGGCATGTGGAATGCCTACAATAATAAAAAATAACAAAAACTATAGCAAAAAAAGTAATCCTTAGGGGAGGGGAAAATATGATTTTACTTTATTAGATTCAAATGTTCAGTTTCAACAAACATTACAAGGCACAGAAAAAAAAAACAGGAAAGTATGGCACATTCAAGTGAAAAAACAAATTAATAGAAATTGTCCCTGAAAAAGAACTGACAGTAGATCTACTAGACAAAGATTTTAAAATAACAATCTTAAAGATGCTCCAATAACTAAAGATAGATGCAGAGAAAGCCAAGAAAGTTAGTATAAACAAAATGGAAATATCAACAAAGAGATTTTTTTTAAAAAACCTGAAAAGAAATCAAAAAGAATTTCTAAGATGAAAAGTACAATAACAAAACTTTTACTAGAGGGATTCAAAGGCAGATTTGAGCAGTCAGAAGAAAGAATCAGCAAACTTGAAGATAGGACAATGGAAGTTACTAAGTTTAAGTGGAAGAAAGAAAATGATTGAAGTGAACAAAGCCTAAGGAACATATGGGAAACCATCAAGCCAACCAACATACGCATTGTAGGTATTACAGGAGGAGAAGAGAGAAACGGGAAAAGAGGATATTTGAAGAAGTAATGGCTGAAAACTTTCCAACTTTGATGAAAGATATGCATATAAATGGTTTAAGAAGCTTAACAAACTACAAATAGGATGAACACAAAGAGATCCATACTGAGATACATTATAATCAGACATTTGAAAGACAAAGACAAAGAGAGAATCCTGAAAGCAGCTACAGAGAACTGACTCATCATCTACAACAGATTCTTAACAAGATAATTAGCAGATTTCTTACTAGAAACTTTGGAGACCAGAAGGCAATGAGCCAAAATATTTAAAGTGCTAAAAGGAAAAAACAAAAAAACCTGTCAACCAAATATTCTATATCCAGCAACACTGTCCTTCAAAAGCAAGGGAGAAATTAAAACATCCCCAGAAAAATGACAACTGAAGGAGTTCATTACAACTAGACCTGCTCTGCAATAAAGGCTCAATGGTATTTTGCAGGGTAAAATGAAAGGACGCTACACAGCAATTCAAAGCCATATGAAGAAATAAAGATCTAAATAAAGATAAATACATCAGCAACTATAAAGTTAGTATTGTAACAATGGTTTGTAACTCTATTTTTTGCTTTCTACATAATTTAAGAAACTAATACAGTTTCTTAAAAAACAGTTATTAGTCTGGCCAGGCACAGTGGCTCACACCTGTAATCCCAGCACTTTGGGAGGCCAAGGTGAGTGAATCACGAGGTCAGGAGATCAAGATCACCCTGGCCAACATGGTGAAACCACGTCTCTACTAAAATATAAAAAAATTAGCTGGGCATGGTGGCGTGCGCCTGTAGTCCCAGCTACTCAGGAGGCTGAGGCAGGGGAGTAGCTTGAACCCAGGAGGGGGAGGTTGCAGTGAGCTGAGATCATGTCACTGCACTCCAGCTTGGTGACAAAGCAAGACTCCATCTAAAAAATATATATATGTTTATTAGTCTAAAAGCTAGTATTATTTTAATTTTGGCTTGTAACACACATTTTGTTTTCCATGTAATTTAAGAGACTAATGCTCTTTAAAATTATTAGTTTATGCCTTTGGATATATAAGTATTTAATTTTGTAACATCAACAACTCAAAGGGATAGAAACATAACTGTTAAGAAGTAGACTCTTTGTATGTTATTGAAGTTAAACTGATATAAATTTAAGTTAGGTTTTATAACTTTAGGGTGTTAAATGTAATATCCGTGGTAACTGCAAAGAAAGATGGCTAGAGATTATGTAAAAAAGCAAATAAGAAAGAATTTAAACATTTTAATACAAAAACAAAATCAACGCAAAAGAAGATAGCGATGCAGAAAAAGAAGGACAAAAACTATAAAGCATATTAAAAACATATAACAGAATGACAGAAGTAAGTCTTTTATCAGTAATTATTAAAGGGTAAATGGCTTAACCTCTGCAATCAAAAGACAGATTAGATTAAAGACAAATAGTAGAATGGATAAAAATAGAGGATCAAATTACATGCTATCTACAAAAGATTTGCTTTAGATCCAAAGACATAAGTTGAAAATAGAAAGATTAAAAAAAACAAATCCCATGCAAATAGAATTAAAAGAAAGCAAGGCCAGGCATGGTGGCTCATACCTGTAATCCCGGTACTTTGGGAGGCCAAGGTGGCTGGCCTCCTTGAAGCCAGGGCCTGGCCAAACCCATCTCTACCAAAAATACAAAAATTAGCTAGGCATGTTGGTACTTGCTTGTAATGCCAGCTACTAGAGAGGCTGAGACATGAGAATTTCTTGAACCTGAGAAACAGAGGTTACAGTGAGCCAAAATTATGCACTGCACTTCAGCCTGGGTGACAGAGCAAGACCCTGACTCAAAAAAGAAAAAAAGGAAAAAGAAAAGAAAACAGAAAAGAAAAGAAAGCAGGGTATCTATATTAATATCAAACAAAATAAACTTTAAATTTAAAAAGATTACAAGAGACAAATAAGGACATTTATTGACCATGTCACCATCAGCATTTTGGACAAAACCATTTCAACAAGTCTCTAGGAAGCTCCAAACTTTCCCACATCTTCTTGTCTTCTTCTGAGCCCTTCAAACCATTCCAACCTCCGCCTATTACCCAGTTCCAAAGTTGCTTTCACATTTTCAAGTATCTTTATAATACTGCCCTACTCCTAGTACCAATTTGCTGTATTAGTCTATTTTTACACTGCTATAAAGAAATACCCAAGCTTGATAATTTACATAGAAAAGAGGTTTGTTTAACTGACTCACAGTTCCACATGGCTGGGGGGGGGGGCCTCAGGAAACTTCCAATTATGATGGAAGATGAAGGGGAAGCAAGCACCTTCTTTATAAGGCAGCAGGAGAGAGAGATTGAAGGAGGAACTTCCAAACACTTATAAAACCATCAGATCTCATGAGAACTTGCTCATTATTACTAGAACAGCATGGGGGAAACTGCCCCTCTGATTCAATAACTTCCCTCCCACAACACATGCAGATTACAGGTCCCTCCCTCAACACGTAGGGATTACAATTTGAGATAAGATCTGTGTGGGGACACAGAGTCAAACCATAACACCCTATTCTCAATAGATAACCAGACAGAAGGTAAGGACATATTGGACTTAAATAACATGACATACCAGCTAGATCCTGATAGACATATACAGAACACCCTTTTCAACAATGACAGAATACAGTTTTCTCAAATGTACATGGGACATGTTCCAGAATGGACCATGTGTCAGGCCACAAATTAAGTCTCAATAAATTTGAAAAGAGATATCATGCAAGGTATCTTCTTCAGCCACAACAGAATGAAGTTCAAAATCAATGACAGAAAGAAAAATGGAAAATTTACAAATTTTTGAATACTAAACAGCACACTCTTAAACAACCAATGGATCAAATAGGATATCACAATGAAAATTAGAAAGGAGTTAGAGACAAAAATAAAAATAAAAACACAACATAGCAAAACATGAAACAGAGCAAAATTAGTGCTAAGGGGGAAATTTATAGCTATGAACACTTATAAGTGATCTCAAATCAATAATTGTATTAGTCTATTGTCATGCTGCTATAAAGAACTGCCTGAGACTATGTAATTTATAGAGAAAAGAGGTTTAATTGACGCACAGTTCTGCAGGGCTGAGGAGGCATCAGGAAACTTACAATCATGGCAGAAGGGGAAGCAAATATGTCTTCTTCATGTGGTGGCAGGAAGGAGACATGCTGAGCAAAGCAGGTAGGTAAAGCCCTTTATATAATAACATCAGATGTCATGACAACTCACTAACACAAGAACAGCACGAGGATAATCACATCTATGATTAAATCACCTCCCATTGGGTCCCTCACACAACACATGCGGATTATGGGAGCTACTATTCAAGATGAGATTTGCATGGGGACACAGCCAAATCATGTCATTCTGCCCTGACCCCTCACAAATCTCATGTTCTTACATTTCAAAACACAATCATGTTCCAACAGTCCCCCAAAATCTTAACTCATTCCCAAATTAACTCAAATGTCCAAGTTCAAAGTCTCATCTGAGACAAATATCCTTTCTACCTATGAACCTGTCAAATCAAAAGCAAGTAAGTTATTTCCTAGATACAATGGAGGAACAAGCATTGGGTAAATACACCCATTCCAAATGGGAGAAATTGACCAAAACAAGAGGCTACAGGCCCCACACAAGTCCAAAATCCAATGAGGCAGTATTTAAAGTTAAAAACTCTCAAATAATCTCTTTTGTCTCCATGTCTCACATACAGGTCACACTGATGTAAGAGGTGGGTTACCATGGCCTTGGGCAGCTTCACCTCTGATGGCTTCACAGGGTACAGTCTCACTCCTGGCTGATTTCTTGGACTGGCATTAAGTGCACGCAGTGCAAGCTGTCAATGGATCTATCATTTTGAGGTCTGAAGGACGGTAGCCTTCTTCTCACAACTCTGCCAGGCAGTGTCTCAGTGAGAACTCTGAGTGGGGGCTTTAACCATATTTCCTTTTGTACTGCCCTAGCAGAAGTTTTTCATGAGGGCTCTACCCCTACAGCAAACTTCTGCCTGGACATCTAGGCATTTTTATACATCCTCTGAAATTTAGGCAGAGGTTCCCAAACCTAATTCTTGACTTCTGTGTACCCACAAACTCAACACCACGTGTAAGCTGCCAAAGCTTGGGTCTCGCACTCTCTGAAGCAACAGCCTGAGCTGTATGTTGGCTTCTTTTATCCACACAAGAGCTGAAGCAGCTGGGATGCAAGGCCCCATGTCCTGAGGCTGCATAGAGCAAGGGTGCTCTGGGCCTGGCCCAGGAAACCACTTTTTCCACCCCAGGCTTTCAGGTCTGTGATGGGAGTGGCTGCTGTGAAGGTCTCTCATATACACTAGAAACACTTTCCCCATTGTCTTGGTGATTAACATTTGGCTCCTCATTACTTATGCAAATTTCTATGGCCAGATTGAATTTCTCATCAGGCTACAAATTTTCAAAACTTTTATGCTCTGCTTACTCTTGAACACTTTGCTGCTTAGAAATTTCTTCCACCAAAATACCTTAAATCATCTATCTCAAGTTCAAAGTTCCACAGATCTCTAGGGCAGGGATAAAATGCTGCCAATCTCTTTGTATAGCAAGAGTGACCTTTACTCCAGCTCCCAAAAAGTTCCTCATCTCCATCGGAGACTACCTCAACCTGGGCTTTGTTGTCCATATCACTATCAGCATTTTGGTTAAACCCATTTAACAAGTCTCTAGGAAGTTCCAAACTTTTCCATATTTTCTTGCTTCTTTTGAGCCCTATAAATGGTTTCAACCTCTGCCTGTTACCCAGTTCCAAAGTCACTTCCACATTTCTGGGCCTCTACAGCAGTGTCCCACTCTCTGCAGAACCAATTTATTGTATTAGTCTGTTCTCATTCTGCTATAAATAACTGACTGAGACTAGGTAATTAATATAGGAAAGAGTTTAATTGGCTCAAAGTTCTACAGGGCTGGGGAGGCCTCAGAAAACTTAGAATCATAGCAGAAGGGAAAGCAAACATGGCAGCAGGAAAGAAGGGCCAAGCAAAAGGAGGAAAAACCCCTTATATAATAAAACCATCAGGTCTCATGAGAACTCACTCACTATCATGAGAACAGCATGAGGGTAACTGCCCCCATGATTACATTGCCTCCTACTGGGTCTGCCCCATGACAGATGAGGATTATGAAAACTACAATTCAAGATGAGATTTGTGTGGGGACACAGCCATACCGTATCAATAATCTTACTTTACAATGGAAGAAACTAGAAAAAGAAGAGTAAAATAAATTTAAAGCTAGCAGGAATAAAAAAAAAAATAAAGATTTAGATAGATAAATAAAAGACGGAATTTAAAAAAACAGAAAATGAATCAAAATTGGTTTTGTATAAATATCAACAAAATTGACAAATTTTTAGCTAGTTTAACCAAGAAAAAAGAGAAAAAACTCAAATTACTGAAATTAGAAAATGAAAATGGGAAAATGGGAACATTACCACTAAGTCTACAGAAGTATAAAGGATTTATAAAAAGTACTGTAAATAATTATACACCAATAAATTTTATAACCTAGATAAAATGGGTAAATTTCTAGAAACACAAAATCTTCCAAGACTCAATCATGAAAATAGAAAATCTGAATACAGACCTATTAACTAGTAAGGTGATTGACTCAGTAATCACAAATTTCCCAACAAAGAAAAGCTCTCAACCAGATGGCTTCACTGGTAAATTCTATCAAACATTTAAAAAAGAATAACAATCCTTCTCAAACTTTTCCAAAAACTTTAATGGAGGGAATGTTTCCTAACTCATTCTATGAGGCTAGTGTTACCTGGATACCAAAGTCAGACAAGGACACTACAGGAAAACTATAGGCAAATATTCCTTATGAACAGTGATGCAAAAATCTTGACAAAATACTAGCAAACGAAATTCATCAGTATATTAAAAGAACTAGCTATCATGATCAAGTATAATTTATTATGGAAATGCAAAGATGGATCAACATATAAAAATTGGTGAATATAATATACCACATTAGCAGAATGAAGGACAAAAATCACATGACCATCTCAATTGATGCAGAACAAAGTATTTCGCAACATTTAACATACTTTCATGATTAAAAAACACTTAACAAATTGGAAATAGAAGGAACTTATAACATGAAGCATACATAAACCCATAGTGAACCTTATATTCAATGCTGAAAGACTACTTTCATGACTTCTATTCAACATAGTACTAGAAGTTCTAGCCAGAGCAATTAGGCAAGAAAAAAATAAAAAGCATCCAAACTGTAACAGAATACATAAAATTATGTCTGTTCACAGGTAATATTATATTACATATGAAAAACCTTAAAAATTCCACAAAATACTGTTAGAATAAATAAATTCAGCAAATTAGCAGGATACAAAATCAACATTCAAAAATCAACATTCAGAAGTTGCACTTTTGTATACCAACTATGAATCATCTGAAAAGGAAATGAGAGAAACAAATCCATTTACAATACCTTCAAAATACATTTAGAAATAAACTTAACCAATAGGTAGGAGATTCAAACAATGAAAACTACAAAACATTGTTGAAAGAAGCCATGGAATGCATAAATAAATAGAAGCTCATCCCATGTTCATGGATTGGAAGACTTAAAAATGTTAAGATCTCAATCCTGCCAAAAGCAATCTAATCATAGAATTCATATAGAATCTGAGGGGACCCCAAATATCCAAAACAATCTTTGAAAAGGATGATAAATCAGGAAGACTTATACTTTCTGATATTAAATCACATTGCAAAGCCATAGTAATCAAACTAGTGTGATACTGGCATGGAGACCAATCAATGGAATAGAATAGAGTGACCAAAAACAAACACTCCCACATATGATTAAATGATTTTTGACAAGGGTGCCAAGACTATTCAGTGGGGAAAGGACAATCTTTTCAACAAATAGGGCTAGGAAACCTAGACATCCATTTGCAAATGAAGCTAAAGTTGGATCCTTACCTAAAACCATATAGAAAAAAAAAAATTAACTAAAAATGCAAAACAGACCTAAAACCACAAAAATCTTAAGAGAAAACATAGCTTCACAACATTTCGCTTGACAATTATTTTTAGGATTTAACACCAAATGCACAGGGAACAATGAAAAGATAGACAAATTGGACTTCATAAAACTTAAAAATGCGTACATCTAAAGACTATATAAACAAAAGATGGCAACCCATGGAATGGGAGCAAATATTTGCCAGTTATGTGTCTGATATGGGATTAATATTCAGAATATACTCCTACAACTCAAGAACAAAAAAACACAACAGCAACCCAATTCAAAAATGGGCAAATGACTTGACATTTCTTTAAAAAAGGTATACAAATGGCCAATAAGTACATGAAAAATTGCTCAATATCACTAATCATCAGGAGAATGCAAATCAAAACTACAATGAGATACACTTGACACCTATTAGGATGGCTACTATTTTCTATTTTCTATTAAGAAAATAGAAAATAACAAGTGTTAGCAAGGATGTGGAAAATCTGAATCCCATGTACACTGTTGGTGGAAATGTAAAATGGTACACCTGCTATAGAAAACAGTATGGCAATTCCCCAAAAAATTAAAAACAGAGTCACCATATAATCCAGTAGTTCCACTTCTGAGTATATACTCCCCATGTTTAAAACAGACTCTCAAAGGAAAATGTGTACAACCATGTTTAAGTAGCATTATTCATAATATTAAACTGTGGAAGTAACATAACTGTACATGAACATATGAATGAATAAGTAAAATGTGTTATCTACATACAATAGAATTTTATTTAGTCTTTAAAATGAAGGAAATTCTTACATATGTTACAACATGGGTAAGTCTTAAGGACATTGTGCCAAGTGAAATAGGCCAGTCACAAAAAAAAAAAAAAAAGAAAAGAAAGAAAACACCACTCTATGATTCCACTTACATGAGGCACTTAGAGTAGTCAAAATCAGAGCAAAAATTAGTATAATAATGATTGCCAGAGGCTGGGATGAGGAGGAAATGGGGAGTTATTGTTTAAAGGGTAAAATGTTTCGGTTTTATCAGATGGAAAGTTATAGAGAAGAATGGTATTGATGGTTGCACAACAAACATTATAAATGTATTTAATACCACTGAACTGTACACTTAAATATAGTTAAGATGTAAATTTTGTTATGTGTATGTTAACGCAATAAAAATTTTGAAAAATGTTTAGATCTTAAAATACTAATTATTCTTTTTGTTGCATCTCCTAGATCTCACTTATGTAATTTGTAATTTTTAAACATGAGCTCATCTTCAAGGATGAATATTTATTTTTTGGGAGTTCTATGTGCTTTAGTTTATAAAGTTATTAGAATGGAGTGTGTTTAGCCCTTTATGTTTGGAAAATAAGGAGTTTCAATGACTCTGGACCATTTTTTAACACCCAAGTACCTGACAGGATACCAGGTTCCATTCAAACCGTGCTTCAGGAGTTATCTAACATAGGCAAACTCATTTCTCCCCTCTCCCAGATCACACACCCTACGCTTGCTGCAAATTCCTGATTTGTCCTAAGCACACAGCCTGAATCAGTTTCCACAAATAATCAACCTACCTCCTGTTCTCTATTCAGTCCTCCCTTCTCTTCTTTCTTAAGCTTTTAGCTTCATTTCCTTCTTTTTGGTGACAGGTTTACCCAGCCTGGTCTTCAGCTCTAGCTGTATAGACTAATGTTCAAGTTATTCCTCCTCCTAAATCAATAAATACATCCATTTATTGGAGAATTAATGTATACGATTTGTGGGCGGTCACACTCAGGGTTCCTGACAGGAAACCTGGCACAAAGGGTAAAGTAAGAAGGGCTTAGTGAAGTAATTAGTTACAAAGGTGTTGCAGGATGAAGGAAGCCAGAAAAGGATTTTTCACAGGAAGTGGTACCTGTCTCTAGGCCTGAAGCAGCAGGAGGCCTTAGCAACATTTATTGAGATCTTTCTGCACTATCATAAACTTAGAAAATTCTATTTAAAGTAAAAATTTGATCAAGTGACTCTGATCTCAAACAGGAGTACACACAGATTGCATGTAGAATTTGAGAGGGCTGTGATTTTATTACAAGATTTATTTATAAATATGACTATATTTTCTTAAGAATAAAAACTGTCATTTAGAATATTAGCCTTAAATCTATCTCACCAAGAGAGTGCCAAAAACAATGATGGCCACACTGTATTTTGAATTTTAAGGGTAAAAGAGTAATATTAGCTCCAGAAAAACTAAAGACAGTTCATTATTCCAGCAAGACTCTTGTAAAAAAAAAAGAGCCTAATTCTTTGAAAGTGAGGGCAGTTACATTTCCCATTAAGAAAACTCACCAAAGATATAATATATATATATATATATATATAT
>NW_016108264.1:14248-22606 GCF_001604975.1 Cebus imitator
TATATATATATATAGTTTGTACTGTCTGAGCAGTGAAAAAAAATTGTTACTCAGTTTTTGACCTTAAAAATAAGAAAATGATGTGCACATACTCCAGGTCTGGAAGACAGCCTTAAGATTTCTCTTCACTATGCACATCCTGGGAGAAGAAACCAGTAAGGAGATGGAAGGAGCAAAGCAGAGGTCCCCATGCCCATCACCCAACACATCTAGGAGGAAATGAAATTGTGAGCATATGCCCCCAGCACATGCTATAGGCACTGGGAAACATCCAGGGAGAAAATGTCCAGAGATTGTCAGAGATGTATCTGTTTATTCATTCAGCAACGTTTATTGAGAACTCTCTGCATATAAAGCATCACCATGCTAGGCAAGACAGGAGATGAAGTATATTTCAAATGATGACTCTACCTTCTATAATTTTCTCATAACACGAAAATATGATAAAACAGCAAGTATTATAAGTTCCACATGAGTGACACAGATAAAGATTTTAAAACATGTAGTGGAGAGAGAAAGAAAAAAAAAAGCCTGGACATGTTTATGTTTAAAGAAATAAAGAAAGCACAAGTTTATTATAAGTAGTCCACTATCCCATGTCAGAAATTCTCAGAAGAAAGTCAAGTTGTCTTAAAGATTTAGTTAAAGGCCTCCCCTCAGTGATGAGATCAAGAGATCAGAGACAAGCACCGTGCTGCTGCTGCTTCTCCAGAGAATCCCTGGGGCACCCTTTGTTCCAGCCTGGTTTCCTGGACTGGGCTCAGGAAAGCTGCCAAGTTCAGTCCTGCGTTGGGTCCAAGCTGCCCCTGGGCTATTTCTGTCAAGCCAGGTGTGGATATTCCAAGCTCACATGCGTGAACAAAGGAAAAGAGGCACCCAGTGGATGTAACGGAACCGACTCCAGTTAAATGTTTAGATTTCTGCTAAACCATTTTCTTTTTCCCTTTTTTGCTGTGGTTTACATTCACAGCAGTAGTTAGTCCAGTGTGGGGGACAAGAGAGCACTGAATGATAGAGGTCTGGTGAACTGGGAAGTACCCACCACTATCACTGGGGATTGTTTTGCAAGAAAGGAGTACTGTTATTTTGGGAACCAGCTAAGTCTCTGCAGTAGTGTGAAATTCCAAATGGTTGTTTTAACATTGGTTTGGTTTACCAAAAAAAAGGCAAAAAAAGAGAAAAACAACCCCATATGAGTGCATTGGCTTCTCTGCTGCAGGCCCAGAAAGGTAGAAAGTCACAGCAGGTGGCAGTCCAGCAGAATCTGACTATAAGATCAAAAGGTGTTTGGTTTCTCTTTTAATTTTTATTGTAATTTTTTGGGGTGGGGGAAGTCAACTAGACTGAAGTGTACAGATTTTGTTTTCTTTAATATTTTTCCCTTTGTTTTTGAACACTTTTGCCCTGCCGCTTGAGTTCTTAATTTCTTTAGGAACTTGTATTAGAGGGACCCGAATGTCAGACGCTCCCAGCACCTCCTACTTGGAGAGAAGTGAGCCATCCGCTGGTCAGGAAGTCCTCCAAACAAGCAGCTTTTCCCACAATGGTGGCAGAAAACTATTCAGGGAAAACAGGAATAGTGTCCTGCCAAGAAACTGCCTTCAGAGGAGTCTGGGGCTGGAAGTGGGTTAGAAGCCTGCTAGCTGGGAGTGTCTTTGTTTCACCTTTCTTTAAATGAGAGTTGCAGGGTCCCCTGCCCTGAACTTCACAGTGAAACAGATCACAATTAGTCTTAGGGTCCTCCCTCTCCCCCATTATTTCTTTTGCTGTTTCTTTTGTCTTTTTTTGAGACGCTCTGTTGCCCAGGCTAGAGTGTAGTGCTGTCATCTTGGCTCACTGCAACCTCCACCTCCCAGGTTCAAGCAATTCTCTGCCTCCACCTCCCGAGCAGCTCGGATTACAGGTACCTGCCACCATGCCTGGCTAATTTCTGCATTTTTAGTAGAGACAGGGTTTCACCATCTTGGCCATGCTGGTCTTGAACTCCTGATCTTGTGATCCACCTGCCTCGGCCTCCCAAAGTGCTGGGATTACAGGTGTGAGCCACTGTGCCCAGCCTCTTTTGATGTGTCATTGCTTACAGTATTCAACAGCAATATGCCCCATCTTTATATATCTTAAGAAACCCTAATCCTAGGTTATCACTAGCTAAAGTATTCTTGTCCCGAATAACGTTGTTACTGGGCTAAAAGATAGATCAGGACTCCTCAGCCTTTAGTTTCCTGAAATCACCCAGGTCAGGCATAAGATGAAAGGGTTCCTGGATATTGACTAACTTCGGTGGTCTTAACCAGGAGAAAGACAGTAACATGTTCTGCACTTTCTGGGAAGATCCCCGAAGCCATCACAGAAGCTCCCCAACTTGAGTTGCCCATCTGTTGCTGTGGGAGTGGGAATGGATTGCTGAAGGAGAGGGAGTTTTGCCCTCTCTAGGTGGCCAAGTTTCCCGTCTCTCTGTGTTGCCTCCCTCTGGCTTCTTCCTCCTGTGCCCTCTCCCTGTGTGCCCCAGGGGGATCAGGGATCCTCACCCTCTGAGGCCTTGGGGAAGAATAAACATGGCTGCTTTCAGGTTAACTGAAGCTGCCATTTGCCCTGCCCCTTCTATCCCAGCCCTGTCAGTGAGCCCAGGTCTGGTGCAGCTCTTTCAGGATGCCTGTAGTATCCTGAAAATGTATTGGGCTCTGAAAATGTATTGTAGCTCTGGAAATGTATTGGGCTGAGGTGGGATTTTCTCTCCCCACAGTGCACTGAGCAACGGAAGGTGGTGAGAGGTCAGGGAGCCATGCTGTTGAATTCTGGTTGGCATTTCCCCCTTGTGTGAAATGGGGTGTTCGGGTGGGGTAGACTCTGCTTATGTTTGGTTGTAAGATAAACCTCGAGGAGAAGAACAGTTGTCCCCTTGAACCATTTGAGCAAAAACTACTGTAAATAACTTTTTTGTCTTGTATCAAATAAAACTGTTTTTGTTTTTGTTTTTTAAGCAGAAAAAGATTTAGTTAAAGAGGGAGAGAGAGCGCAATGGCCCCACATCCTTAGACCTCCATTTTTATTTTTAGCATGAACAGCATTCTACTTCTTGGAAGCCACAAGACCTAGCCATTCTGCATCTTCCTGTGGGCATCTGCAGTATACAGATGCCTGGTCAAGAAAGCTGCTCCCTGGTCTGCTTCCGGGACTCATCACAACTGGCCATCTGAGAAATGCCATTGTCATTTTTAGGTTGCCAAGTACCTTCCCTTCTCATGCTGCTCACATGGTGACAACATTCAAATAATCTAATTTCAGTAAAACGTAGAGCTACTAGAACAGTTTGAAATAGGAATTCACTGCAGATTTGCTTTTCTTTGCTTTTTTCTGGATGTTATACCCCCCACCTTGCCCTCTATAACTTGGGAAAATGAGTATCATTTCTCCCCCTTAATCATCACACAGTCTCCAAATAAAAATGGTGGCTCCTCAGAGGAGACAACAGGCAATTAGATGTCTGCAGTTTTGCATATTCCGAGCAAGCAATTTAAAATGTCAAATAGTGAGCAGTTTCTTTGTGCTTCATAAAAAGACTTCCCTGATTCCCCCAGACAACCCATTTGCAGAATTGCTAGTAAATCAACATAATTTGTTTTCCCTGAGACTATGTTCTGCCAGGGAAACCTCCTTCAAAACTGCTGAAGCTGCTGCAATTATATAAAATTATTGCTTCTCACAATAAGGAACTTCCCTATAATTGGTTAGGCAAGTGAGGAACAATAATACATATATAATTTAGACACAGAAGACCAACCTTGAAAAGCAGTCTATTATTCCCAAGTTAGTTTAATTTCATCAGTGCTCCTTTGCTTTATAAAACCCCTGAATTTTACAATTCAGAAGATATTAGATATCCTAGGGACACACATTTTGCTTTGGTGAATTCAAATATTTAGTATATAGTGCATGTTAAATATTTGCAATATTTGAATGCAAATACGCTATCATTGTGACGTCTGTGGCTGCGGAAAGAATAATAATTAGCCCACATTTTTAAACAAGTAACAGGCAGACTTTGTCCAAAAGCTCTAACAGAGAGCCAGCAAGCAAGTAATAATATCTAATTCCACGTACTGGGCACCCTCAAGAAAATGGATTAGAGCCCAAGGTACAGACATTTGTGAAGTACTTTCCCTAAAAGAGAGAACTGCCCAAAGAAAACAGAAGATACCCTCATGCTATGTTGGCATACAGATAGGGATCTAACCTTGGTAAAAGAATGCATCAAACATTTAAAAAGACAGTTTATTTTAGTGGCAAGAAGATTATGAAACCCAGGAAAGCTGAGCAAAAAGCACAGTTTTTTCACTGACCACTGGAATAATCACTGCCACATCAATTTGCTTCTTTAAAACCCCATTTACTTATTACCGAATGAAGGATTTGAGTTACCTGAGATCTGTGTGATTCTTTTACTATGAAATATTATTAATCTACCTATGATGAATGCTTGTTATTTCACAAAGGGTTGCTATGGAGTAATGGCAAGAGTGTGGCCTTGAGATTGACAGGTCTGGAGTTGAATCCAGTTTTAAGGTATTAGCTATGTAAATCTATACAAAGTACTAGTTTGTTCTCAGAGCCTGAACTCCTTCAACTATAAAATGGATTTGGGGGAAAATTAAATATTTACCTAATATACAATTATCATTTTAAAACTTAGCTCATTCCCCAGAATAATTAAGGCAACTCAGGGCAAAGTTGTGAAGCAAGCGGAGGTTGCCTAGGGTCCCTTCTTCCTGCAATTTTTACTTTTCTTTAAACTTACACTTCTGCCTTCCTGCTGTTTTCTCCTTCCAAACATGATAACCAAGCCACATTAAGACAAAGGAGATACAATGTATTATCAGTATTTATATGCAACATAGTACAGAGGCTAATTGTCAATATCTAGAGTCAGATAGATCTGAGTTCAAATCCTGACTCCTTCCTTTACATGCAATCCTGGGCAAGTTAATTAATTTCTCCAACATTCGATTTCTCCAATTGTGAAATGAGGATAATTAATTCTACCTATACAGAGTTGATGTGAAAACTAAATAAGATGGTCATGACACACTTAGTATTAAATTAGGTACAAGTGAGTGTCTAATAAACAATGGTGCTGATTATTATTTATTCCCTCATCTGCCAATGGCTCAAATTTAGTTTGTAAATAAATAAAAACCTTCTAAGTTTCCTCCTATGTAAGGACACAGGAACGTAAGTCAGACTTCCCCTTCTCTACTTAACTTATCCATAAAAATCCATTGCAGGCTTTGTATTTTACCTTTTTCAACCTTACCATGTTCTTTTGATCCTACACTTACTTTCCTTCCTCTTTACCAGCTTTCTACTGAGAAAAAGGCAACCCCTCCAGTCCTGACTGCCTGGGATTCCACCTTCACATTTCCAGCATCACTACTTCCTTATCTATTCCTCCATCCATCCTTCATGCCACAACCTTTGGAGAAGTACCTCTATTTATTGGTCTTTGTTAGGTGCTAGGAATACAAAGCTAGCATATACTGATTTTAAGCAGGTAACTGCAGAACAGATAGACATTAAGAAGGCAACATTAACAGAACTTGAGGATAGATGTGGCAGATTGGGAGTGAAGTTCACTCCCTTTAACCTCTCCCCAAGTTCTTCTAGAAATTCTTTCTGTGAATTTGCTTCTGTCTACATATTCTCCTCTGCCAAGTACAACTATAAGGTAGATTATATAATATCAAAAATATCAATGTAAGGGGGATAGATTTTATTTAAACTCTGGGAGTTCACACACACATATATTTTCTTAGAAACAAATCTTCCACTACCTGAAATTGGCAGAAACAGACTCTGGGAAAATAAAGTTCAAGTACTTTGACCATACATACGCCTAATAATTTAGTTTGGGATCTTAGAAGCCTGTAAGAATGTTTTGTCATCTCCAAATTATAAGGCCAGGGCCCTACGAATTAAAAATACAAAACAAAGCACCTGAATGTGCTTCAGTTCTGTAAAAAAATCATTTGCCATTATGCAAAGAAAGCAAACTCTATGCATTGAGTCCAGTCAACAAATAGCTAAACTTAAATTACCTGCAAAAATAATGTGAAAAGTTGACTACTATTAGGTGACTTGTTTATTGATTCTCCATAAAAGTGGTAAGGAAAAGGGTTGGGGCCCTGACTCAGAAAAGTGGAAATGAGAAAGGGGATTCTGGGAAAATCGATGACCTCCAGCAATATGGTGGCAGGCCAGAGTCAAGAAGGAAAGAATCAGTAGGAGGCCTATATGTTGTGCATGTATAAACTCCAGAAACAATCTGTATAAACAGATTTGCTTTCCTTTTCTGCAGTGTAAGTCACTTCTCCCTCTCCTCCTTGCTGCACTAAAACTTAGTAAAGTCTGCTTAAAACACATTGCGTCCACTGAGTGGGTAATGTAAAGGAAGGTATGTATCCACACATAGCATGATGGGGAGTAGGGAAGCAGCTCAACAATATGGAAATGTTTTCTGGAGGCAGCAAAAGAGGAACCCCATTCAGCACAGTGATTCAAAGGTCGGCATAACCAGCAAAGAGCTGGGACATGTGAGCATTCCCTGGGATCTTCAGAAATCATTGGAAAGGGAGTAGTTTCCTAGGCTCACAAGAGCTGCTGACTCAAACCGCTTTTATTTGCATAGTAAAGGGAAGTGGTAACTCAAAAGTGCTTGAAAAGCTAAAGATACTAAAGGGGGTAGGTATATTAGCAGGGTATACTAGGGAGCTTCTTACAGAAGGAAATATGTTGGTTTGTAAGATAAAGTCCTAATGTAATTCAGTGTTATCTTAAACTAACTTTACTAAGTAGGACATAAGCAAAGCCTTAAAAGCACCCAAATCCCCCAAATCCCAGACCTCCCAAAGGTTTTAAAGTAGACCAGAAAGTCCTTCTGGTTCTTTAAACATCATAAGGGCATAGCTGAGGAATACTATGAGAAAAAGGTGGGGAACACTCAGCAGCCCTTTTGAGGGACCTCACTGGCTTATTTCCCTTATCAGTGAGGTCCCTGAAAGATGTGTGATGGCTTCCCATTCCCAGAAAACCCCGTTAAGAATGACAGAATCCCAAATGACTGCCAGCTCTTTTGCTAAATATGTTGTAAGATGGGAAACCTCCAACTTTTCTTCATAACCTTTCTACAGTTTTTTCATCACTTATGTTCAAAAGGCTCTTATTATCAAACCAATTATCTGTTATAGAAATTCTAGCCCAGTTCTTCTCCCTTTGGCCTTCCATGATATGGAGAGCCACTCATCAGCATCATCTCTGTACTTCCTTGTTGTCCTGACTAAAAGATTATGAGGTGCTCCTCATTTTCTCTCAACATCATTCATTTTCCCCCATAGAACCATTCCTCTAATTCATCCCTTTGATACCTTCTAAAGCTCTAGCCTCTCTGGTTTTCTATACTTTCTAATTCTGAATAAAAAGCAAATTGTAAACAATAGTTTAGCACCAATAAAAAGCATACTGAGAAGACACAAAGTTTCACTTTAGATCACAGCTGTTTCAATGGCATACTGATCTTTAAACTTAAAAAAAAATATTGTTCACCAATATTCAACTTTGGAAACCTATATCAATTGTACCAATCTGCTGTGCACTGAAACAGTTAAATTCCAATTCTATTCATCAGCATTCTGCTCTATAGAAAACTTTTAAAAACATTTAGTTGATTTTTTTTTTTACAAACTCCGGTTGTTAGAGAAGTTACTCAGAGAAATTCAACCAAACACAGCTGAAAATTAACTTCAAAATTGATAACAGAATTATCTACTAAAGCTGCTCTTGTTCTGTTCAGGTCACTGAGAACCTCCATGAGTCTGATCTAATGGTATTTTGTGCCCTCATCTTACTTGATGCCTCATCAGCCTTCACCAGAGAAATCCTTATTTGAAGCATAAGGGAAGACCCTTCTCTTGCATGACCTTACACTCGTTGGCTTTTCTTTTTCCCTCTCTAGTTCTTTCTCCCACTCTTTTGCCCACTTCTCCTCCAACTCTTCCTAACTTCTCCCTCTTTTGCTCAGGATATGTGTTGAGCTGTCTTTTCGTCTACTTGAGGCAATCCCAGTCCCTTCTATGGTTTTAATTACTACCGATAAATCAAGGAGTTACAATGTATAATTCTAGTCCAGGCTTTTATTTGAAGCTCCATAAAATATATCTAACTCACTCAACATCTCCATTTAGGTATCGAACAAGCAAACCCAGTTCTTGCTCTAAGACTAAATACATAATTGCTTACTTCCCCACTGCTCACCCCTACACTGAACAAACCTACTTGTTGTGCTTCCTATTTTCTAGCTCAGGAGTT
>NW_016108264.1:22864-25710 GCF_001604975.1 Cebus imitator
AATCACTCAAACACATCTATTTCTCTCCACTTTCATTGTTCCTTCATTTATCCCAGCTACCATCACCTCTCTCCTGGATTTCCAAAAACCTCCTAGCTGGTCTCCCAGACCTATGTATATCTTCTCCAATAAATTCTTCACTGTACAGTCAGAGAAATAATTTAAAACACAAAGGGCTCAATGTCATGCCCTTGCTTTATATTTCTAAATGAATTTCTATTACATTTAGTATAGACAACCCAAAGCCTTTAGCATTCCCTGCCTGACTTGGTCCTGAACAATCTGGCTTCTGCCCATCATATTCCAACCTGAGTTTTGCCCACCCATTATAGCCACACTGGTCATCTTGCAATCCCTCAAATGCTCCAGGCTCTCTCCCCTCACAGTCTCCATATGCAATTTCCTCTGCCTGAAATTCTTTTCCACATGTTCCTTACCCAGCTAGCATCACTCTTACTTAAAGTCCTAGCTTAAGATAAATGCCTCTTACTCAGAGAAGCAGTTTCTGATCCCTGTACTGGATGTGGACTAGACAGTGGTGCCACCCCAAGTCTCTTCCACATTTTTCCAGCCTCTCTTGCCATAGGATAGGGCTTTGTGACCAGCTTTGCTTTGCTGGCTGGCAGTGATGACATCACCCTTGTCTGAAGTAGTGGCAACTAGGTAGGAGTTCTCCATGTTCTCTCTTCTGTTCTTGTGGTTAAAAGCAAATGGTTTTATGATGGTGGAATTGTAAGACTATAGTATGAACGAGAAATCAACCCTTGTTTCAATAAGTCCCTGAAACTTTGGGATTTATATTTTTCACCAGAACACAATTGAGTTCATCTTGACTAACAGTCTGTCAGATTCCCCTTACTACTCAGTCTCACGTCCCCTTGTACTGTTCTATCTGTGGCATCTACAACAGTATTGGACATCTAATAAGCACTCAAAAAATCTTTGTTGAAAAAGTAAATAAATGGGTAAAATATTAGAGTGTACAAACTGACAATAATATTGTTTCAAAGAGATAAAAAAGATTTCAGACAACAAAGTAAAGCTCTTTGCTATGATTCTTAGAAGACTCTAGATTTAATTATTATCTATATACTAATAAAAACCAACTCTCTATATTCAGTTAGCAAATAGTAATTAAATCCATGGAATGGACAGCAAAATCTACAAGTTAAGTTGAAGAACACATAGGCTCAAGGACAAAGCCCTGAGAATAAGCAACAACTAAAAAGTGAGCAGAGGAACTTGCAAAAGAAATGGGAGTAGGGAGAGGGAGAAATAAAGGAAGCAAGAAAGGGAGAGGCCAAAGGAAGAAAGTACGTTGAAAACCAGGGAGTTTGTATGTTTGAAATTCAGACAGAATGTGTGACTGTTTCCCATGATTATGCATAAGTGTCTTTACACTTACTGATCCATACCTGGAGTGTTCTTTACACAACTGTGCATCTCCCTTCTTCAGTCTGCCACAAAACTCCTATTTGTCTTTGAAGACACACCTGGAAATTTGCTTCCTCTGAAGTAGGTTAGGACTTCCTGCTCTATGTGCAGTAGTACCCTGATCTTTTCTTCAAAGAACCATCAGAATTGCAGAAGTTTAGAAATATGACCTGCAATATGACCTTGGCCATTTTACTTCTCTTCCTAGGGAAGACAGGATAAAATATAACACAATAAGAAGTTAAAATTTACTGGGGGGTTCTCTTTTTAGAAGTTAGAGAAGAAGAGCATCACAGGAATGATTTTTTTTATGTCAGATTTGCACAGAGACCTGGCTGGATTAATACAATACTGAGAGATATTCTATGGGTAAGAGGAAACAACTTGTTAGCTTTATTGTTCAACTACAGCTACAGACACAAAATATAAAAGACTATGAATTAAAGAAATTATCTTTTTAAATGTTTTACTTATTAAGATATATCTTAAAAATAAAATAATTTCAAACAATAAAAATCTTTTTAAGCCTCAAAGATGGTACAAAGTACAAATAGTTGTATCACAGAATTTAGTCTTTATAAAAGTGTTGTATTTATTTTCTCTAATTTGGTCCTGAGGTTTCTCTTACAAGAAACTTGATTATACTGGCAGACACCCTGAGGCTCTTATTTGATGTGTGTCTAGTTTACTTCTACTAAAATAGTCATCCTCTAGGAGAACCTGACAGGGAAAGAAGTTGGGTTTGGTGTGTCAGTCAGCTGAGACACAGAGGAGGCAACTCAACAAAACACATGAACTAGCAGGAGCAGTTTATTACATACAGATCCCAGAGAGAAAAGCCAGCAGGAAGTGGAAGCTGTATGGGACACATACACGCCACCAGTGGGTGGAAAGTCAGAGAGAGAATAAAAGAAGCCTGTGGACCAAAGCCTATATGGGGGTTCAGAGTGCTGCCCAAGCAGGTTTCCCAAGGGGAGATCTAATTGGTGAGTTTAAAGCAAGCAAGCACAGTTCTGTGAGGACAAGCTGTGTCTCAGAAATGGCCACTGTGGCATTCCTGCACAGTTCATGTGAGTCACAGGCGTCAGTGGAGTGAGTCATGTAGGTTGCAGCTAGCTGTCCTGTGGAGCGTGGTCACAAGGAGGCAGTTGTCTAAAACAGACATCTGGAGAAACTGGGAGGAGATGGAGAAATGGAAACTGTGTTGAAAGTGACTAGGCCCTGCTTCTGGTATGAGAAAGTTCAACTTATATTCAAAATGGATGCCAAATGCAACATAAAATTATAAGAATTTACTACAGGCCGGGCGCGGTGGCTCAAGCCTGTAATCCCAGCACTTTGGGAGGCCGAGGCGGGTGGATCACGAGGTCAAGAGATCGAGACCATCCTGGTCAACATGGTGAAACCCCGTC